>NW_026046729.1:22710735-23011928 GCF_023864275.1 Schistocerca cancellata | reverse complement strand
AATGGTATAATCAGTTTTCCATAAAACATTTTCTTTCGAGGTAAACTGGCAATTGAAATTATTACCAGGCTATGTGATCGTGAAAATGTGGTGAACTGATTACTATTTATTTATAAAAAGATGATATCACTAGAAAATCCTGATTTTGCTCTTTCCAATAACTGGTTATTTTTCTCTGAAAACTTAGAATTTATTCATAATTAAATTTTGGACACACCCAAAAATACTTTTGTTATTTCAAAATTTAAGCTTGTTTGTTTGTGGTACCCGATATTATACTTTTGTTGCCTTAACTTTTCTGAATGCAACAGTGTCTTTGATTGCCTAAATCAGGCACTAATTAAGAAACTGCACATATTAGAGAAATTACAAACCTGAGGATTTTACATGAAAATGGAATCCATTAAATAGCCCTACGATGAAAAAATTACAACTGTGCAAACATGTAAAGCGTCACAGTCACCAGTGGCATTATCAGTAGCAGCAGTGGAAAAGGAAGTAACAGTAATATCAACAGCAGAAGTTTCACCAGCAACAGTAACTATAGTGCCTCTAAAAATGAGAATTGGAGCAGGAGAAGCAGCATCAAGTGTTACGGGTAGACGGAAAACAGCACCTCCTGTCCGTCTAAATGATTTTTTAGTGGAAGGCAGCAAGATGAAGAAGCCCACGAGATAAGTAGTGTAACAAATTTCATAACACCTCACCAAAACGTTCAATCTAAAATAAACAACAATTATGATCTTAAAATTTGCTATCTGAATGTTCAAGGATTAATAGATAAAGAATTTATTGTAAACAGTTTTGGACTAGATAACAAATTTGATATTTTCTGTCTGAGTGAACATTGGGTTACTGAGAGTGTACTTCCAGTTGTCAAACTTGATAACTATAATGTAGCAAATAGTTACTGTAGAAAACTGCATATAAGAGGTGGTGTGGCAATATATATTAATCAGTCATTCAGCTGCTCCATTGTTAAGTTGGACCTAGATTATTTATGTGAGGAACAGAACTTTGAAGCCACTGGTATAGTTATGAACAGTCTTAAGTTAGTAATAGTATCCCTTTACAGGTCACCTAAGGGTATCATCAATGTATTTCTAGAAAAATTGGACATGCTGTTAGATGTACTAAGAGGGACCAGATGGTTGCATTATGACATAGTAATTGGTGGAGATCTGAATGCAGATTTTAATATAACAACACATAAACGTACTGTGACTGAGTTGAAAAACCTTCTAAGACAGTGCAATTTGCACTCAATCAATAACAGGCCCACAAGAGATAAAGCATGTCTTGACAATATTTTTGTCAACTTTAAAACTACAGAAGAAACATGTGCTATTACAGCGTTTCCATTTTCAGATCATGACTCTGTATCTTTAAACTATACAAGTAGGTTCTGTATTGATAATAGTAATATTCCTAAGCCTGTCCCAAAAGTTATAATCACCAGGCCTGTCACAGATGACAAAATTGTTCAGCTCTGTAAGTCCCTTGCTGATAGAGACTGGTTCAACCAATGTCACGGTAACACAAGCTATAGTCTTAGTGTGGATTTGTCAGGGAAACTATTATTTGAGAGATTTTTTAAAACATTTCTGACACAATTTAATGACAACATCCCCATAAAGAAATTCAAATTAACTGACAAAGGCTTTACAAACAGGGCTACAAACAGACAAAATTCATGGTTCACTAAACAATTATCAAATATGAAAAACCAAGTTATGGTGTTGCACAATATATGTAGCAATCAGAAAACAGAACATGCCCGATTAGCCTATATAAAATGCAGGAATGAGTATAAAAAAGCCATCGTGGAAGCCAAAAAAGCACATAATTTCAATACCACTGATAATTCCACAAATAAGTGCAAAGCTGCATGGAAATTAATAAATGGTGTTGCTAAAGACGTGAGAAGCAAAAAAATTAATATAAGTCCCCAAAAATTCAATGATTTCTTTATTAAATCTGTTGAAAATGTAGGAAATACTATAATCAAACCTGATATCCGTTCATCAGAGTTACTTTCTAAAAATGTTTGCAGAACACCAACAGACACAGGTACGTTTATGTTCTCCGAGGTCTCACCTAATCATGTCCTAAGCATTGTAAAATGGATGAAATCTTCAGACAGTGTAGATATATATGACATATCCTGTAATTTACTAAAGAAAGTAATAGACTATATTGTGTACCCCTTAACATTCTGTATAAATAAATGCATATCTGAAGGATATTTTCCCGAAGACCTCAAAGTGGCTAGGGTAATTCCAATATATAAAAAGGGAGATATGGACTCACCTTCCAGTTACAGACCAATCTCCATAGTCCCAGCTTGTTCTAAAATACTGGAATGTGTAATTTATCAACAGCTATCTGTCTATTTTGAAAAATTAGGAATAATTAGTGAATCTCAGTATGGTTTTAGGAAAAAGTTGTCTACTGTGGATGCTATAGACTTTGTAGTCAAATACTTACATCAAGTGTTTGAGGATAAGGGCTATGCTCAACTCACATTTTGTGATCTAAGCAAAGCTTTTGACTGTGTAAAGCATAAGCCACTCCTAGAAAAACTGGAATTCTATGGCATTAGACATAACAGCCTTAAATTAGTAAAATCATATCTTCAGAATCGTAAGCAAGTTGTTTGTGTAGGGAGAGAAATGTCGAGTATAGAGCAAGTCAAGGTAGATGTTCCGCAGGGATCTGTGCTGGGCCCCTTTTTGTTCCTGATAATGATAAATGATCTGCCGTCATTTATCAAGTCCACCACTGTGTTGTATGCAGATGATACAACAGTTCTTCATGCTAGTGAGGATTTCAATAGCCTTAAAACTTGTGCAGAAAAGACAATTGACCAAGCATCCTATTGGTTCAAGGCAAATGGATTCCTGCTGAATGAAAACAAAACACAGCAGATGGTCTGTAGTCTTAGAGACAAGCTTCTGTCAGATGATCCAAGTTATGTCAAATTTTTGGGGTATACATTGATGATAAATTACCTTGGGGTCAACATGTACAATATATTAGTGGTAAATTGTCAAGAGTTATTTACCTGTTAAGGCGACTTATGGATTGTGTTCCTGAAAAATATGTTAGAACATCCTATTTTTCATTCTTTCAAACTATAATAACATATGGAATTATTTTGTGGGGGAACTCTAGCTGTGTACATGACATATTAATACGGCAAAAAAAGCTATTAGGATAATTACTGGTTCTGCATATAAGGCACACTGTAAACCATTGTTCTGTGAACAGAAAATCATGACTGTTATAAACTTGTACATATACTATGTTCTAATTTATACAAAGAAGAAATTACCAGAAACAAAAACCAGAGAAAATGTACACAGCCACAACACAAGAAGGAATAGGTGTCTCTATATTCCTTACCACAGATTGTCAAAGTCACTTAACAGCTACGAAATCATGGGGTACAAATTATTTAATAATCTTCCTCAATCTGTTCAAGAATTACCTGAACAATTATTCAAGCAAACAATTCATGACTGGCTAGTCCTTCACCCATTCTATGACATAAGAGAATTTATCAACTGTAATATAATACTATAATGTTAACAAGAAACTTGTTGTTTCTTTCAAACTATTAATTGTATTTTAGTATGTATATGACGTTTTCTATTGCTGTAATGGCCAAATGACAATAAAATTATTATTATTATTATTATTAGTATATCCCACTTTTATACTTTTATAATCATTTAACAAACAGTTAAATAAGGCTATTTTTGGGCTAAGCAGTTGGAAACACTTGTTACATATGACCCTTACATTATTATAATCAAAAATATTATTACTGATTTCACAAAATATCCAAATGCACATCTTTATGTACCCTGGCCAGGCAATGAATCCTCAGTCCATGTTTGGAAACTGTCAAAAGAACATCTACATGTAAAGAGTCCGTAAAGTCAACATCCGTATGTCTGTTGGCTACTGTGTTAATATCTATCTTTGTAAAATTTCTTTGAAGCCATGTCTAGCAACCAGCTAATTGACACATATGGGAATCCTTCCTACTTAATAGAATCTCAAACACCTCACATGGCACAGACTCACTGATGTCATCTTCAGGATTTTGACTGATGGTGAAGAAATCCTGCCTGCATTCCTCTAGAACATCAACACCTTTTCTCTGATTCACTTCACCTGGCTGGCCCTTCCCAGCCCAACAAGCTACCTTTCCTGACATCGAGCTCCACCTCATCGATGGCTCCATCAGTATCTCTGTCCACTGTGAACCTACCAGCCACCAACAATAGCTCCATTTTGACAGTTTCCACCCATTCCACAACATCTGCATACACTTTGTCCAGAAACAGATTTCCTATGCCTTAACTCCCCAGGCACCTACTATTCCTCACATAACCACTGATGGCCACAAAGGGGTGCCCCTCACAACTGAGTACCACACATGACTAGAGCAAGCTCTCCAATAGAATTTCAACTACCTCCCTTAATACGCTGATATGAGAAATATCCTCTCCAATATCTTCCTCATCCCTACCACCACACAGCTTGTCCATCCTTATTTCACTCTTGCTTCCAATATCTTGCCCCTTGGTTCATATCCCTGTAAAAGACCTAAATGCTAGACCTGTCCAATACATCCACCCACCACCACCTATTCAAGCCCTGTCACAACCATTTTCTACATCATCCAATGCTGCGCGAGCAGCGATGTTTTCTCCCAACTTAGGTGCAACCATTTTGTGGCATTCTACACAAGCATGATCACTAACAAACTATCTGTCCATAAGAATTGCCATTGTCAAACTGTGGCCAAGATGCAGATAGACCACCCAGTTGCCAAAAATGCCACACAACATGGTGTGGCTGACTCAACGATTGCTCCACAGCCTGTGCCACTTGGAGTCTTACCACAAACACCAGCTTTTGTGAATTGTGCAGATGATAACTTTCCATGCAACATATCCTTCATTCCTGTAACTCCCCTGGCCTCAACCTATGCTAATCCCTGTCATCTCCTTCTATGTTCCCACTGCAGCCTCACAAATGCTTTCTGTCCCCCATTTGCAGCTTCAGCTTCATAGTTCTTTCCCTTCTCTGCTTCTCTTCTCTCCTCCCTCCCCCCTTCTCCTCAGCATAGCATCTGAATGCTTCACCTAGCAGCCCATTATCCTGTCCCCACCACACTCCTACACACTCCCACAGCCAGATTACAGCATCTTCCCCCATTCTTGCCATTTCATGCCCGGTGCTTCTTGTGTACACCAACTACCCTCCCCAGCAGAGATTGCTACTCACTTCAGCCAAGCCTCAGTGCCCAGAGACAAATATGTGTATCTACATATACATCTATGCTATTTAAATCAATGTGAGGTGCTTGGCAGAGAGTATATCCCATTGCAGCAGTTATTATGGTTTCTGCCAGTTCCATTCATGTATGTAGGGTGGAAAGAATGATTGTTTGAATGCCTCTGAGCATCCTGTAATTATTCTAATCTTATCCTCACAATCCCCATGTGAGTGATTGGTAGGAGATTGTAGTATATTCATAGAGTCATCATTTAAAGCGGGTTCTTGAAACTTTGTTAACAGACTTTCTTGGGATAGTTTACATCCGCCTTCCAGTTCAGTTCCTTTGATATCTCTGTGGCAATCCCCAAGGGATCAAACAAAATCTGCGACCATTCATGCTGCCCTTCTTTGTATATGTTCAATATCTGCTGTTAGTCCTATCTGGTACAGATCCAGCACACTTGAGCAATATTCTAGGACCAGTCATACACATGATTTGTAAGCAATCTCCTTTGTAGACTGATTGTAGTTCCCCAGTATTCTGCCAATAAACCAAAGTCTGCTACCTGCTTTACCCATGACTGAGCCTATGTAATTATTCCATTTCATATTCTTACACAGTGTTACACCCAGGTATTTGCATGACTTGGCTGGATCCAACAGTGACTCATTGATATTATAGTCATAGGATACTATGTTTTTTCAATTTGTTAAGTGTACTATTTTGCACTTCTGAACATTTAAAGCAAGTTGCCAATACTGCACCACTTTGAAATTTTATAAAGACCTGTATGGATATTTATGCAGCATCTTTCAAACAGTACTTTATTATAGGTAACGGCATCATCTGTGAAAAGCCTGCTGTTACTGTTAATATTGTCTGCAAGGTCACTAATATACAACACGAACAGCAAGTGTCCCAACACACTTCCCCGGGGTACACCTGAAGTTACTCTTACACCTGATGATAACTCTCCATCCAAGATAACATGCTGCATCCTTCCTACCACAAAGGCCTCAGTCTGGTCACAAATTTCACTCTATACCCCATATGATCCTACTTTCGACAATAAGTCAAATGCTTTTTGGAAATCAAGAAATACTGCATCCACCTGACTGCCTTGTACTCTAGCTCAATAAATGATTTGTTCAGAAAGCTAGTGTCTTTTCTCTCCCTTTTTCTTTTGTGTGTGCTTGTTGACAATTCAACATTCGTGATATTATTTATGAACACCTTGGAAGTAAGTATTACCAGTTTATTCACAAACACAGTTTATAACAACATGCACACCATGCCAATACACCATCACTATGTTTGTCACCCTACCCCCAAATAATTACTCTTATCGAG
The DNA here is from genome assembly GCF_023864275.1 of Schistocerca cancellata. NCBI lineage: Eukaryota > Metazoa > Arthropoda > Insecta > Orthoptera > Acrididae > Schistocerca > Schistocerca cancellata. Next base: position 23,005,282 of record NW_026046729.1, on the reverse strand, counting down.
ACCTCATTGTGAGGTGAGATGTCTGATATACACCTAGTGCAAGCAGATAGTGAGTCAACTATGGAAACATTCTGTCCTGAGAGAAGAAATAGCAAAGGTGGTTCATGAAGACCACTTTCGCATTATGAATCTGTTGCACCAGTTATGGTATCAGAAGGCACAGTAATGTGTATTTCATTTGCAGATCCAGTAACAGTTGATATTGATGAGTGGGCTTTTAAAAAAGATAACTTGGTACATGACATATGTTGCAGACACAATGCAAATTACTAGAAGTAATAAGAATACATTACTGACAAAAAGTGTTGATTAATGCTATTGGAAGATCTACATCTACATCCACACTGTGCAAACCACCATGAGGTGCATGGCATATCTTATTTACTGCCTGGATGAAATTTAACTCATTGTTAGTAGTTATTAAATGTTTATGGGCATCCTTGGGATAATTAGACAGAGAATCATTTGTGATTAGTATGTGTGATTCCATATAATAAACTGGTACTGCCTTGGTAATGAAAATTTCCAGCTGCAAGAAAAGTAATTGGCAATACAGAAGGCATATCAAACAGATCACATGTTAAATCACAGTGCCTAGAATTTAAAATTAATTAATTTGAGTGTAAAACGTGGTTTAGATGTATCAAATTTTTACATGTAAATGTAACATGAAGGGTTAAACTGAAGGAGTAAGTTATACCTTCAGAACAGTATTTGAGAAAAGATTGTTGAAGGTGCATTAAAATTCTAGGGAGCAATCTCTCAGAGGACTACTCATAACCAATTCTTTCTCACAGTTATATCTTCTACTGTCTAAGAATACCGTAAATTCTGGGCAAATTAACTTATGACTACATTTACACATGTGCAGGTCATGCTCATACAGAGATATGAAATACCTTTGAGCTGTAATGATTAGTAAATAATCTCTTAGTTGATGCGTGATGTGAATGTCGACCTATTACCACATAATGGTGTAAGTATAAAGCTTATGCATTTCAGAATTATGCTTCAAGCTAGGAATAGGTATCAAAATAATAACAGTTGATTTATTTTCAATAATTAGATATTGTGTGGTAATTAACATGTAGTAAGCACATAAATTACATGAGTTAACAGAGTCCAGGTATTTCATCTAACTGACTTTCAAGTAATAGTAAGATCTGCAATAGCTTCCGTGAATGCAAACAGAACAGTGCTTGAACCGCTTTTTAGGACTGTTCTTAAATTAAGAGCATGTATACCAGCATTTGATAGCCTCTAAGTAATTCTTAGCCATAGGGTGTCTAAATCTAAGTGGGCACTCACAGCTTGAGCACCTCAGGGATAGTTGCATTAATTTCGCCTTGAATTGTGTTGAAATGTGTAATGAATTGCTTTACAGTCTATTCAATAAATACTGTTATTAGTAATGGTTCTTTGCATAATGGAATTAATCCATAATATAATTATTTCATTAGAGAGGTTAACTGAATTTGTAACAGACTCTTGTTCAAGAGTTAATATTTTGTTCTTAACGTCCATCAGATCTCAGGTGGTTGAAGTAGCAAAATCAAACCAGTTAAGTTTGCATGTAATCGATGTTTTGTGTGACAACAGGTTTAAGAAGCAATCAATCTTCTGCCCATAACTAGTAAATGTAGACTCTAACTGCATTTTTGTAGGGATCCAGTTGTTATATCAAGATGTTCTTATTTCCAAAACTATATTTGTTTCAGAAAGAACAAATACAATTTATGGAACACAGTACTTTGTAGGGCCAACATAGGATGCAATCCTGTTTACAGTCACTTAAATAATACTATTTCTTTGGCAGTTCACCACAGCGTGCCAGGGAGCTAACCCAGATGGCCTCTATAAGTGGGTCTGTGAACTGTATGGATGCATGATCTCTGAAATCACACTCATCATGAGTGTAAGTGCATCACTCCTCTCTTCTAAGGGGTGAGAAAATCACATACATATATAAAAACACAAGGCACAGAAAAATACATTGCACAGAAAAAATGCAGGGTACAGAAAAACTGAAGGGTACAGAAAACTTGCAGGGTACCTAAAGAAAGCACTGGTACCACAAGAAAGCACTGGTACCAAAAATAAGTACTGGTACCAAAAAAAGCACTGGTACTAAAAAAAAACACCGGTACCAAGAAACAGCACTGGCACTGAAAAAAGTAAAGAAAAAAAGCACTGATCTCACAAAGCACTGAGATTATGAGTCATGGGAAAAACCAATGATGGCACTGAGGCCCATTTCATTGCCTAACAATGGCAGCTGCTGCGGCATGTGATGGGCAGGCACTGCAAGTGATGAGGGGGCGATCTGGCCTGCCGTCCCCCTTTTCGTGAGACCAAGTACAGCATCTCCATAGCAACGTCTTTGCTGAGGTCAGTGGTCGGTCCCAGAGGTGTCAGCAGGGATGCTGGAGGCAATGGCTGCTAGGACTCAGCATCGAAGGTGGTGGTGGCTGTGGTGTCAGGCACGGCAGGGGCTGCACTGGCAATGGCAATCATGAAATGGGGGCAGAGGCAGGGATCCAAGCCAGTGATCCACCAGGCAGCGACCCCCAGTGTGGAGTGAACCGTGCCATCTGCGACACAGGGACAGGTGTCGACAGTGGAGGAGACTGGGGAGATGGTGGGCTTTCAGGAACGGATCCCACTAAGCTTGGCTGCAGCTGGTCAAAGTGATGGGACGTCCACCTGTAAGGAGTGCAGATGATGCACAGGTGTTGGCCCATGACTCTTGATAATGGCAGGAATCCAGTTTGGCTGCAGCCAAAACCAAGACCCCAGACAAGTACACCCAGCTGTAGCCATCATGGAGCTGGTGATGCCAGCGGAATGACATCAGATTCAGCAGGTGAAGGAGGATCTGTGGTTCCTGTCCATGTAGCAGCTCTGCTGGGCTCTTGTCCCCAACTGGAGTGAACTCAAAAAAGGATTTAAAGCATCTTCATGGCATCTGCAAGGTACATATTTCTGCATGTGAGTTTTAAACATCCAAACTATGTGTTTCGCCTCATCATTAGATTGAGGATGAAATGGGGGAGCCATGAGAAAGTGAACACCACTAGCCTGACAAAAAGATGCAAATTCTCGAGAAACAAACTCAGCATCATTTTCAGTAACCAGCGTATACGGAAGTCACTTAATTGCAAAAATCTTATATGGGGCCAAAACAGTAGCCACTGGATTAGGACGGACAATGTACCACACAGGGAAACTTGGAACAGGCATCCATTACAATGAGCCAATACTGATTTAGAAAGGCCCCAGCAAAATCAACTTGTAGACAGTCCCAGGGGCATCAGCCAGGGAAAAAAGATGCCTGCAGGTCTATCTCTTGCTGATAACAATGAGTGCAAGTGGCAATAAGCCGCATTAATGTTCCCATCTATGCCTGGCTGATACACATGCTTGTAGACTGACATGAAGAAGGCACAGTATATTACAGCATAAGAAAGCAGGAATCACAACCCGGGAACAGCACTCTCCATAACTGACAAAATTAATCTGTCACCCAAAGACAGGCAATGCTGTATGGAGAAGTAATTAAGCAAGGGATTTGAGACACTGCCCACAGTTTTTCCAGCACCTGTGCTGCACAAAAGAGTGGACCCGACTAAGATCTGTGATGATGGTCGATACTATCGTGGCACAAGTGATGGGAAAACCATCAGCTGTATTCTGGTTCTCAGTATCTAGATACAAACAAAGCAATTCATCCTGATCAAATGCCAGGTTCAGCCCAATTGGAAGGCACGATAAGGCATTGGCATTGGCATTGGCATTGACATTGGCATGTTGTGGCATCAGTAAGGCTGGTATTACACTATCAAATTTCTTTGTCAAAGATTTGATCAAAGATGTGATCAAATATTCCGTCACGCTAGAAGGGGTATTACACTGTCATCATATTTTTTGTCAAAGTTCAAGATGACTGACAACAACAACTTATTAACTGCAGCAGTTGGATGTACCACAATTGCACTATGTGCACATGTGGAAGAGAAGCAGGGAAAAAAAAGGAAACACACCTGGGTGAAGCCATGGGTTTTACGACAATATGACAAAAGCAGTCAACAAAACTTGTTACATGAGCTTATAGTGGAGGACATCAAGTCGTACATCAATTACTTAAGAATGGATGAGCAAACATTTCTGTTATGTGCTAAGTGAAGTGTATCCTCATATCACAAAGCACGATATTTACTTAAGAACTGCTACATCTGCAGGAGACAGGCTCACTGTAACACACTGATTCCTTGCTACAGGAGAGGGTTAGGTTAGGTTCGGTTAGGTTAGGTCAGGTCTCCAATCTTCTTAATCTATTTTTGTATTCAGGGTGCCTCACATTGTAAAGTGCCTCATCAGCTTCATACATCTCTATTAATTTTGTAGTTGTTAGCACAGACCGATTGTATTTACCGGCAATGTTTATAAAAACACTACAGCCGATAGAACGCTGCAGCGATGCTAGCGCTCCATGTGGTAACATGTCACATTGCAGTGAACAGAAGACAAGCAACTTCTTTGATCAAATCTACAGCGAGGCCCTAGACTTGATCAAATAGTGGATGACATTGGACAAGTTTCCCTATTACACTATCAAATATATTTGACAAAGATTTTTGACAAAGATATTTGACAAAGAAATTTGATAGTGTAATACCGGCCTAAGTAATGGATCTGATGATGACACAGGAGAGGAATGAAGCTCACTGCTGCAAATGATGCACTGTTTTATCTGCCACAGCAGCCAAAGGATTAAAAAGAGCAACCAACAGCTTGTGATCCATGATTAAATGGAACTTAGAACCATACAAGAAGATGTGAAATTTCTTGAGGGTGAATACAACTGCTAGAGCATCATTTTTAGTATACAACTGCTGAGCAGGAGATAAAGTTTTAGAAATGTAAGCAATGGGTTGTGCATAATCAGTGGGTTATTCAGACCAATCTACATATTTGTGCACCAACATCACACCAAGACCGTGGTGAGAGGCATCTGTAGCTAACACAAGATGCTGAGCTAGCTGAAAGTGGCCAACACAGTGCAGATTTAAGATTAGATTTAAGTAAAGTAAATGCACTTCCACAAGATGGGGATCTGTAAAAGGCACATTTTTACACAAAAGCACTTGCAGGGGCTGAGCAACAGAGAAAGCATCTGGTAGAAACTTATGGCAGTACAGTTCCTTGATGGAGGTCAGCTGTGCCAAAGCCACAATTCCTCCAGCATGTTGATGCAACAGCTTGACTCCTGTGTGAGGTATCTCAAAACCTGGGTACTCAACTGATGGCCGAAAAAAATTAGATTTGGCAAGATTGCAGTTGAGATCTGCAGACTGCAAAACAGAAAACAATGATTGGAGATTGCTAAGGTGGTCTTAGTGTAAGAACTCAAAACAATGAAATTGTTGAGGTAATTGATGCAACCAGGCCCAGAGACTGTCAGATGTCCTAAAAATTGCTGAAAAATTGTGGGTGCACTAGTGATGCAAAAGGCACGCATTGAAATGGCATAGCCCGAAAGGTGTATTGACAATGAGAAGGACTCACATCCAAGGGGAGCTGGAGGTATGCTTTCAACAATATAAATCTTTAAAAAGTGGTGGCCTCTTGATGATTTTATGAGTAACTTGTCAGGGTGGGGCAAAGGATATGTATCTATCATGGACTATGCATGAATTGTGACACTGAAGTTTCCACAGAGGCGAAGCTTACATGTCGGCTTCTTAACTATGACCAGTGGTGTAGCCCATTCACTGGAAGAAATAGGATAAATGACACTGAGTGACATTAAATAGTCTAATTTGGCGTTGTCGAAACCTCGCAACGTGACGAGCACCTGTTGCGCCCCCCCAAAAAAAGAGTGCAGATGAACTCTTTCATGGTAATGTGTGCCTAAAAACCGATAGCCCAACTAAGCCCTGGGGAAAAAAGCAATGAAAACTTAGAGCAGAAGGACTGCAGCTGTTGAAGCAGAACTTGGTCTGACACTAAATTTACCTCATCAACAACAGAGAAACCAAAAAAATTAAATGTAACTAACCTGAACAGGTCTACGGTATGGGAATAGTCCTCAACAAGAAAGGTGTGTGACACAGGAGCGGAGAACTGACCTAGGATTGGAATCTGATGTTTTTTGTAGCTTACCAACTTTTGTTAAGCCTGTGTGAGGGGAGGGGATTTCATGTCCACATATGTTTGTGCATTTGCTAGTCACTGTGGCTCCTGTGTCCATCTGCAGTTTTATCAGTTCATTAAACACACATAAATCAATAAACAATTTGTTTGGGGATACAGTCATAGAAATACAGTTTATGTCTATCGGTACTACTGTGTACATGATGTTTTAAGAGGAGTTGTATACTGATGAAATGTGGCCTTTCTTTTAACAGTTACTGCGAACAGTCCAACCCTTAGGGTATGCAGCATGCTCATGGTTGACAAAGCAGTATGGGTAAGATGGAAGGGGGTATACAGACACTGTTGTGATGCGGCTTGTTGGTGCTGTGGCCGTAACTTACAACGCTCCATGTGATGCTGAATCAAAGGTTTTACTGCTGCAACAGCTTTCCCATCTTCCTAAACACTTTCAGAATGCCTAAAAGGGGTTGACTGAACAACTTCTGATACCTCCCTCCATGCAGGAATCTGATCTCCTGCAGCTCGTGACATTTCAAAGGGCTATGCTAAACTGAGCCCATCTGTAAGCATCCAATTCTCACACAAAAGTTCTTTTTTGTGGCCTTCTCTATTTGAGGCCATGTGAATAATAATGTCATGCATGTGATCAGCATAATATTCATCATGGGTACTGGTGAAAAATTTACAACAGCTCAACCCATGTAATTCTGCAGCCCAGGCTTTGTAAGATTGGTTTTGATTGTTTCTGACAATGGTAAAATTCTGCACATATTACAATGACATGTGTTTTGTCACAGTAACGTGTTGAGATAAACTTGAACATTTCATCAAATCATAAGCCGACTGGTTCTTGCAAAGGTGAAAGTTGGCACAACAATTGATATTTGTGTGGCAAAAGCCAGGAAAGAAACAAAGCCCTACATAGGTTTGCATTGTGCACATAAAAAACTTGGAAATGTTGTCATAACCATGTCTCATAGGAGTCCCAATCTTCAGCTGTTTCAGCGTATGCCAGAAAAGGCAATGGTTTCAATGACTGAAGAGTATCCTGCAGTGAACATGCAGATACCACTTGATTGAGTGAGGTGGTGAGAGCCTGGTGTTGTTCCACAAAGGCTTGCTGTTGGGCATTGATACGTTGGAGTATTTCTTCCATCAAGATGTTTCTCAAGTGACTTTAGCACTGACACAAAAATGTAATCTTCACTCGTCGCCAAATTTGTTATAGCAAGAACAAACACAATTTATGGAACATAGTACTTTATGGAGCCAATGCCTTTATGTCTGATGACAGCATTTAGACTAGCAAAAGGAAATGAAGCAAATGTGTTACAGGAGAAGCTAAATAGCTGTAATAACAGCAGTGCACCACAACCCATGGATAAATGCGCAGAAATTACAACACGATTCCAATATGTCTGTAAGGTAGTATTGTCTCAATACTGCATCATCATAAGTATCATGTGAATGAGCACATCAACAAACACAGATGGCCCATGTTCTTTACTGAGTCTATATTCACAAACGATGGTAGCCTTAACCAGCATAACATGCATTGCTGGAATGTGGACAATACCCACTGATTATGGCAAGCTGACCATCTATGTCATCGGTCAGTTGACATATGATATGGCATCATGGAGAACAAACTCATTGGTCCATATCTTATCGACGGCACGTTGAAAAGACGCAAATATCAAATGTTTTTGGAAGGGGAATACTAGAACTGCTGCAGAATGTTGCACTGGACATTCAACAACATTTGTGGTTTCAGCATTACGGTTGCCCAGCACATTACGCAATCGAAGCATGGCAGGTATTAGACCGGTGGATCGGCAGATGTGGCTCTGTCAATTGCTTCACTAGGTCACCCAATTTGATGTCCCTGGATTTCTTTATGTCGGGATATTTGAAAGATAAGATGCACCAGCAAGTGTCAACAGGCTGTGAAAACACAGTTGACCACATTAAAACGCCTGTCCTGACATTCCCGCAGATATGTTTCTGTCCTGTGTATGGTCATTTGCAAGGTGGATCTCTAAGTGTATTGAAGTTGGTGATGTGTTTGGACACTTACTCTAACTGGAAATGCAGAGTAGCATTCACTTCAAACCATGGCCACAGTGCTGCATCGAGTAGTCCCCTGTTTGATATGTAGGAGGCATACAACGTTGTGAATGGGGTTTCCAATTAGGAGTTATGAAATACTGGCCTGTCCTACCCTCGCAGCATGGAGATTGGGTCCCACATACCATTGGTCATTCAAGGGCAACTGAGTAGCGTGTCGTAAATTACGATTGTGTACCCATTTCTATTCCTCTAATTACAGTGCCATCTGTGATGAAACGAAGAAAATGCTTCAGACAAAAAATAGAATCGTAATCGTAAATAAAAAATGGGGGTTCCCACTGAAGGTTTCAAAGTCCCCCCCCCCCCCAAACCCCCACTGCCACCACCGCTGCACGGGGTGGGGTAGGGTGTCAAGCATGGTATCACAGGATGTCGCCCTTCGAGACAAAAAAATTGGAATTATAACTTTTTTAATCCAATGTGTAGTTTTCAACATATTTGAATGTGTTCATTTCAAGTAAACACCCTATATAGACAGCTAATAGTGGTCAGTGTAAATTTTCATTATGCTTTGTTTAAAAGATTAGAGAAAGCATCAGCTGAGTGGTATATGAGGAGGACCAGTGGCTGTTTCTGGAGTGGCTGTTTTTCTCCTAACATACATAAAAAAGTAATCTAGAAGTAAGTATTGCAATTATCATTTTGAATAGATCGGTACCAGCCATAATTTGTTGTTGATGTACTTCACAGAAACAGCCGGCAGTGGTTGACTCTGTATGGTAATGTATAACTTGTTTCATGACCCTGAAGGCTTCTCTCCATGATGGGATTTATGGAACATAAACTGTGAATGAATGACTCAACGAACTGAATCACCTCAGCATCCCACTAACCTCTAACTACCCCATAGAAGTTGAAATACAATCACAAACTCAGAAGGTTAATAGATGTTGTTATAGTCTTATGATATACAGTCTTATGATAGGTTTCAAGCCTTCTAGGAATCTGGAACTGCACATACACAAATCGTTATTTAACTGTGTGATGCAGTTATGTGTAACAAAGAGACATTTGTGATGGGTAAAACGAGCAAATAGTGCATGAATGTTGTTCATGTTTAGTGTCGTTACCAGGCCCGGTAGGTTATGTAAGTGGCATGACCAGTATCAGATACTGAGTAATAAAGGGCGTGGAGATGCTTCAGATACCTGTGAGATGGCGTTATCAGCACCTCTCAGAGTTTCAGATCAGCCTCATTATGTCTTCCATTTGGCTAGCTGGTCGAACTGCACAGTATCAAGATTTGTGGGCCATTCAGAAATGACAGCGGCCTGTCCAGGAACATGAGGGCAGGCATAAGTTTCCAGCCGACCAGGTGTGATCACTATAAGGGAGAATCATTGTTTGTGCATCAGTCACATTGTATCCTTTCACATTTGTGCCTGACGTCTGAGAACAGGTGATGGCCTCCCTGCAAGATTCTGTGTCATCCCACTACGAGATGACAGACTAAGAAATTACCATCCCATGCATAGGCCGCCGTTAACACCACACCACAAATGGCTGGGCTGGAGTGGTGCCATGACTGGGAGAAATGGACTGATGCTGGTGAATGGCATCACACAGTGCTCAGTGATGATTCGTGGTTCTGCACTACCCCGAATGACCATCATAAATAATATGGTGATGGTACGGAAAGAGGTAACATTCTTTCAGTGTTTTGGAGAGGCACTGCAGTATTATGCCTGGCATCATGGTTTGGGGAGCCACCAAGTATGACTTCAGGCCACAGCTAGTGGTGACTCAGGAAACTTTGACAGCACAATGGTATGACACGGATGTCCTCCATCATCATATGTTTCCCCTCATCCATTATCACAGTGTCATTTTTCGATAGCACAGTGCTCATCCACACATTTCACATGACTCTCAGAATTGTCAGTGTGATGTTGAGGTAGTCCTGCTGTCAGCAAGATCCCCAGATCTGTTCCCAATACCACATTTGTGGGACCAGCTCAGATGTCAACTGCATCTCACTACCAGTATTTGGGAGATCTAGGGCTGCTTACAATAGCTGTGGCTTGGCTTGCCTCATGAGAGAATACAAAGGCTTTATGAAATCCTTCTCAACTCGATCAGTGCATACATCCAGACCAGCGAAAGTGCAACATCATACTTATAAGTGGGCTCATACTGCAAAGTTCTTTGTAAATTTGACAAGATTTTATATTCACTGAAATAACATCACATACCTTCTCAACCCATTTGCTCATCCCCTCTGGGTGCTTCATTTCTTTTGTCAGGCAGTGTATAATTGTGCACAGCTACTATCCTGTGACTACAACATTAATGAGCCACAGTTGGAATCAGTGAACTCATATACGAGTACCTGGATGTAACAGTTTGTGGAGATAGGAAGTGGAATGACTGCATAGGCTCAGTCGTAGGTAAGGCAATTGGTATACTTTGTTTCATTGGCAGGATGCTAGAAAAATGCAAAATGCAAAATACAGAGGCTTGTACATCCTGTCTTTGAATGTTGCTCAAGTGTGAGGGGCCCATAACATATTAGGGATATTGAATGTAAACAAAAGAATGTGGCATGAATGGTCACAAGTTTGTATGACTTGTAGGAATGTGTCACATAGGTGCTGAAAACGTAAATTGACCGACACTTGAAAACAGATGCTAATTATTCTATAAAAGGCTGTTTAGAACGTTTCATGAGCTGGTGTTAAGTGAATAACTTAGACATATTATTCAGCACTGACACTGTAGCTTTTTGATGACAACATTAGACAATGTACAGTTCGCACGAAGGCATTTAAGTAGTCACTGATCAGCCAAATTATGTAGAGGTTGGTTGGTTGGTTGTTTTGCGGAAGGAGACCAGACAACGAGGTCATCGGTCTCATTGGATTACGGAAGGACGGCGGGAGGAAGTCGGCCGTGCCCTTTGAAAGGAACCATCCCGGCATTTGCCTGGAGCGATTTAGGGAAATCACGGAAAACCTAAATCAGGATGGCCGGACGCGGGATTGAACCGTCGTCCTCCCGAATGTGAGTCCAGTGTCTAACCACTGCGCCACCTCGCTATGTAGAGCCAGGCATCCAGACAGCAGCAGTTCTGTCTGACTGGCGCTACTTACACTCACAACCATAGACTTGAACAAGTGTTGCAGTGTGTAACATCAGATCTGGCAGCAAAGCTTATAGCATTACATGGAGCTCCACGGTCATTGAACCACACTTCTAAAACAAAACAGGTGGATAAACGGAAATGTAAAGTCAAGTCTTATTAGACTGGATAGAGGGAAGAAACTCTGAGGCTATGTTACCAACACGGCGACCAGTCTGGAAGCTGCCATCTTATAAGCATGAATGAATTTCGTAATTTTCAGGTGGAAAGGATGTCGTGTGGTGTATCAGACAGACCAAGAACTAAGTGATAAAAAGAACCATGTCTTTCATTTGAGCATGGCTTCACCCATTCCTCATGGACTTCAAGCAACACACAGCTCGAGAGCACAAGCATCAATAATCAGCTCCCTGATGTGCGCATGGTTTCTTACCCTCACTGCAGACACAACTGCCTTCACATATGGACACAGACATAAGTATAATGGACTTAAATCTGGGAAATGTGGTATCCACTCGAACAGATATCTACAGCCTATCTATCCAGGGAAAAACTGGATATCCAGCCGTGTCCAGAAAGCTAGCCCAAATTGAGGTGAAGTACCATCGTGCTAAAAGAAAGTTGGAAATAGCCAATGACCAGATAGCAGCGGCAGCAGCACATCATTGCCTGACAACTGTAGATAATGCGATGCTTTAGTGCGCTCTCAGTGGTAAAGGTCCCAACGGTGTGAAAACCCCATATTACACACAATTTTCAATGCACCAACTTACTTCAGTGGATCCATCCAGTGAAGATTGGCACTTGACCATTATCTGTGATTCTGTTTATTGATCTAGCACTTGACACAGGAAACACCTTCACCCATAAACAGTACATCATATTGGAAAAGGAATAGTTTTTCCAGCTTGTGTATCATCCATTCTGTAAATTGAAACCGACGAATTGGCTCACCCTCAGTGAGATGTTGCAACATTTGCATTCTGTAATGGTACTGATGTACGGCAACACTGAACGAGTATTACACTGTGGACTCTTGTTGAACAACGACAAAACAGGAGATGATGTTGCTTCATCCGCTGCCGTTATCGGTCATCCAACTTTTTGTTTGTCTGCGACGGAGCGTTTCACGCAATTTCGGGAGAAGTTTCACCATCGAACTGTGGCGAAAAGGTAGCCTGCCTCGGGGAATTAGTTAAAATCCTCTGGCATAACAAGGGAGATCCTTCCCCTGGACATCAGGACAATCTCAATGCGTTCAGCTTGTGTTAACGCCATCAGCTTTCAGGTCATATGTAAGAAAGAATGAACCAAGCTACGCTCATATGAAAACACTATTATCTTCCTCGTGCGATTCTCCGTCTATCTCATATGTCACATGACCTCCTTCCTATTTGAAAATTAAGAGACGCATGCAAGATGCCAGGTTCAGAAATGCCTGCAATGTTACAACATAGGCTCATATATTTTCCCTCTCTCTTACACACATTGCTTGACTCTAAATTTCTGTACATCCACCTGTTTTTCTTTTAGAGGGATGGTTCCACTTCTTCAGCCTGAGTTTTAGACGAAGAAAATGAGAGGCTGAGCTCGGGCGTCACTGTTTCACGAGGTGCTTTGTATCCTATCCTCAGATCTGCCGGTGTATAGACAAACTGTTACACACACTAATGGCCATTAAAATTGCTACACCACTGAGATGACGTGCTACAGACGCAAAATTTAACCGACAGGAAGAAGATGATGTGATATGCAAATGATTAGCTTTTCAGAGCATTCACACAAGGTTGGTGCCGGTAGCGACACCTGCAACGTGCTAACATGAGGAAAGATTCCAACCGATTTCTCATACACAAACAGCAGCTGACCAGTGTTGCCTGCTGAAACGTTGTTGTGATGCCTCGTGTAAGGAGGAGAAATGCGTATCATCACGTTTCCAACTTCGATAAAGGTCGGATTGTAGCCTATCGCGATTGCGGTTTGTCGTATCTTATCCGCATGGCTGTAACGGATCGTGCAGCCACGTCTCGATCCCTGAGTCAACAGATGGGAACGTTTGCAAGACAACAACCATCTGCACGGATAGTTCGACGACGTTTACAGCAGCATGGACTATCAGCTCGGAGACCATGGCTGCGGTTACCCTTGACGCTGCATCACAGACAGGACCGCATGCGATGGTGTACTCAACAACGAACCTGGGTGCACGAATGGCAAAACGTAATTTTTTCAGATGAATCCAGGTTCTGTTTACAGTATCATGATGGTCGCATCAGTGTTTGGTGACATCGCGGTGAACGCACATTGGAAGCGTGTATTCGTTATTGCCATACTGGCGTATCACCCGGCGTGATGGTATGGGGTACCATTGGTTACACGTCTCGGTTACCTCTCGTTCTCATTGACGGCACTTTGAACAGTAAACATTACATTTCAGATGTGTGATGACCCGTGTCTCTACCCTTCATTTGACCCCTGCGAAACCCTACATTTCAGCAGGATAATGCACGACCGCATGTTGCAGGTCCTGTACGGGCCCTTCTGGTTGCAGACAATGTTTGACTGCTGCCCTATCCAGCAAATTCTCCAGATCTCTCACCAAATGAAAACGTCTGGCCAATGGTGGCCGAGCAACTGGCTCATCACACTACACCAGTCACTACTCTTGATGAACTGTGGTATCGTGTTGAAGCTGCATGGGCAGCTGTACCTGTACACGCCATCCGAGCTCTGTTTGACTCAATGACTAGGCGTATGAAGGCCGTTATTATTATCAGAGGTGGTTGCTCTAGGTACTGATTTCTCAGGATCTATGCACCCAAATTGCGTGAAAATGTTATCACTTGTCAGTTCTAGTATAATATATTTGTCCAATGAGTATCCGTTCATCATCTGCATTTATTCTTGGTGTAGCAATTTTAATGGCCAGTGTATATTGATGTGTGTGTAATTGTTTACATGCTGTGTGCAAGATGATACACCTGTTTATAATGTGACTGGTCCCCATATAGTTGCATTAAATGACCAACAGTTAAAAATGAACAGTAATAAGTAGAAGGTGTGGGCGCTTCTTTCCTCCCGTTTCTCGAGGGTTAATTAATAAAGGATTTCATAATCTGGAAATATTAAGTCGACAAAGGAAGTCATTCTTTAAGATCGAAACATGGACTGGAATCGAAGTTTGTCAGGATTATCAGTCAACAGCGCTGGTCACAAGGTCATGGTGATCAACAGTACTGAATAATAAAAGAGTACTATACAAACTTGGCATAATAATACTGCCAGACCACTCAGTGCTGAATAGTTGCAGTGTCTCCCACTGCCAATAGTGAAATTTGATTCAGTATCGACGTCGTGGGGTCAGCATAATGTTCTCACACCCATTGTCAGCTCCTGGATGTTGGGCCCGGTACTTATCAATTAAGTATCTTCTCAGCTTGCAGCACGAGTATAAGCCCACTCTGTTCCAGTCCTACCACTGAGAAAATATCTGGCAGTACTGGGAATTGAACATAGATCTACATGGCAGTCAGACACTCTGACCACTTAACTGCAGAGACTTTGGAGTATCATCATAAAAATTTTAACAATGAACACAAGTTACGAATGTCCCGTTGCGGCAGAGTCAGAGAAATGTACACTCCTGGAAATGGAAAAAAGAACACATCAACACCGGTGTGTCAGACCCACCATACTTGCTCCGGACACTGCGAGAGGGCTGTACAAGCAATGATCACACGCACGGCACAGCGGACACACCAGGAACCGTGGTGTTGGCCGTCGAATGGCGCTAGCTGCGCAGCATTTGTGCACCGCCGCCGTCAGTGTCAGCCAGTTTGCCGTGGCATACGGAGCTCCATCGCAGTCTTTAACACTGGTAGCATGCCGCGACAGCGTGGACGTGAACCGTATGTGCAGTTGACGGACTTTGAGCGAGGGCGTATAGTGGGCATGCGGGAGGCCGGGTGGACGTACCGCCGAATTGCTCAACACGTGGGGCGTGAGGTCTCCACAGTACATCGATGTTGTCGCCAGTGGTCGGCGGAAGGTGCACGTGCCCGTCGACCTAGGACCGGACCGCAGCGATGCACAGATGCACGCCAAGACCGTAGGATCCTACGCAGTGGCGTAGGGGACCGCGCCACCACTTCCCAGCAAATTAGGGACACTGTTGCTCCTGGGGTATCGGCGAGGACCATTCGCAACCGTCTCCATGAAGCTGGGCTACGGTCCCGCACACCGTTAGGCCGTCTTCCGCTCATGCCCCAACATCGTGCAGCCCGCCTCCAGTGGTGTCGCGAAAGGCATGAATGGAGGGACGAATGGAGACGTGTCGTCTTCAGCGATGAGAGTCGCTTCTGCCTTGGTGCCAATGATGGTCGTATGCGTGTTTGGCGCCGTGCAGGTGAGCGCCACAATCAGGACTGCATATGACCGAGGCACACAGGGCCAACACCCGGCATCATGGTGTGGGGAGCGATCTCCTACACTGGCCGTACACCACTGGTGATCGTCGAGGGGACATTGAATAGTGCACGGTACATCCAAACTGTCATCGAACCCATCGTTCTACCATTCCTAGAGCGGCAAGGGAACTTGCTGTTCCAACAGGACAATGCACGTCCGCATGTATCCCGTGCCACCCAACGTGCTCTAGAAGGTGTAAGTCAACTACCCTGTCCAGCAAGATCTCCGGATCTGTTCCCCATTGAGCATGTTTGGGACTGGATGAAGCATCGTCTGACACGGTCTGCACGTCCAGCACGAACGCTGGTCCAACTGAGGCGCCAGGTGGAAATGGCATGGCAAGCCGTTCCACAGGACTACATCCAGCATCTCTACGATCGTCTCCATGGGAGAATAGCAGCCTGCATTGCTGCGAAAGGTGGATATACACTGTACTAGTGCCGACATTGTGCATGTTCTGTTGCCTGTGTCTATGTGCCTGTGGTTCTGTCAGTGTGATCATGTGATGTATCTGACCCCAGGAATGTGTCAATAAAGTTTCCCCTTCCTGGGACAATGAATTCACGGTGTTCTTATTTCAATTTCCAGGAGTGTATTTTCTGAAAGAAATGCCACTTGGCTCAGAAGGTGCTACGCGCTGCTGAAGTGTTCGGTACCTTAGCTTCGGCCCAGTCCTGCAGGAGGCGCGACACGCCACTGAAGTTGGCCTCTGGCAGAGAGGGGGCGCTGCGGGCGCAGACGGCGGCCATGACACCACTGTAGGCGGCCGCGGGACCCGCCCCCGCCACCACCACCAGCGCCGTCTTCCGCGAGAACTCCTCCAGGGCCATGCCCTGAGGCACACGTCGTACCAACTTGTAGCACTTAATTTCCTCGCAACTAACATAGAGAAACTTTGCCGGAAACGTGTATCATACTTTAAAGACAGACTAATTTGAAAACTTATTTTAACAAGGTTGTTGTGAACATTGTTGCTGCATTAAAATTAACGCCACTGGTCCAGGTCCATCGTACAATGCGGAGGCTTCTGAGTAATGGACACAATCAATAACAGAAGGAAACCTGCTGAAAAAAAGACAAAATATATTCAGGTGTTTGCCACCGTTATTGTAAGCATACCACTGGGTTAGTGTAAAGTCTTTTCCCGGCTACATAAATTTATTATTACACTACTGGCCATTAAAATTGCTACACCAAGAATAAAGCAGATGATAAATGGGTATTCATTGGACAAATATATTATACTAGAACTGACTTGTGATTACATTTTCACACAATTTGAGTGCATAGATCCTGAGAAATCAGTACCCAGAACAACCACCTCTGGTTGTAATAATGGCCTTGATACGCCTGGGCATTGAGTCAAACAGAGCTTGGATGGTGTGTACAGGTACAGCTGTCCATGCAGCTTCAACACGATACCACAGTTCATAAAGAGTAGTGACTGGTGTATTGTGACGAGCCAGATGCTCGGCCACCATTGACAAGACGTTTTCAATTGGTGATAGATCTGGAGAATGTGCTGGATAGGGCAGCAGTCGAACATTTTCTGTATCCAGAGAGGCCCGTACAGGACCTGCAACCGCTGAAATATAGGGTTTCACAGGGATCGAATGAAGGGTAGAGCCACGGATCGTAACACATCTGAAATGTAACGTCCACTGTTCAAAGTGCCGTCAATGCGAACAAGTGGTGACTGAGACATGTAACCAATGGCACCCCATAAAATCACGCCGGGTGATACGCCAGTATAGCGATGACGAATACACGCTTCCAATGTGCGTTCACCGCGATGTCGCCAAACACGGATGCGACCAACATAATGGTGTAAACAGAACCTGGATTCATCCGAATAAATGACGTTTTGCCATTCCTGCACCAAGGTTCGTTGTTGAGTACACCATCGCATGCGGTCCTGTCTGTGATGCAGCGTCAAGGGTAACCGCAGCCATGGTCTCTGAGCTGATAGTCCATGCTGCTGCAAACTTCGTCGAACTGTTTGTGCAGATGGTTGTTGTCTTGCAAACGTCCCCACCTGTTGACTCAGGGATCGAGACCTGGCTGTACGATCCGTTAAGCCATGCGGATAAGATGCCTGTCGTCTTGACTGCTAATGATACGAGGCCGTTGGGATCCAGCATGGCGTTCCGTATTACCCTCCTGAACCCACCGATTCCATATTATGCTTAAACAGTCATTGGATCTCGACCAACGCGAGCAGCAATGTCGTGATACGATAAACCGCAATCGCGATAGGCTACAATCCGACCTTTATCGAAATCGGAAACGTGATGGTACGCATTTCTCCTCTTCACACGAGGCATCACAACAACGTTTCATCAGGCGACGCCGGTCAACTACTGTTTGTGTATGAGAAATCGGTTGGAAACTTTCCTCTTGTCAGCACGTTGCAGGTTTCGCTACTGGCGCCAGCCTTGTGTGAATGCTCTGAAAAGCTGATCATTTGCATATCACAGCATCTTCTTCCTGTCGGTTAAATTTCGCATCTGTATCACGTCATCGTTGTGGTGTAGCATTTGTAATGGCCAGTAGTGTATGAAACTATGCTGGATAAAGCAACAAAGTTTATTTGAAATGGTAGTTTAACTCATGTAGTTTTTATACATGCACTTCTACATGTGCTCTGAATTCTTTTCTCTATCTCATTTTACATACAGCGTAATTTAGAAGTGCTGCTGTGGGAATAGTGTCTTTGCAGGAGAAAGAGGAATATGTACCGTGGTTTCACGAAAAACAGTCGCCCATTATGGTTCACCGACAGTTCCAAAGTGACTACGGTCGAGATCTCTAAGGTGTGAATAGCATAAAAGGATGCTGTGGAATGTTAATAAAAAGTTGGCAGAGTTGGTGGCAAGGCAAGGTGCAGTACACCATGAGTGGATGACAACACCGTTGATACCATATGTACTGCATTTCAATGCAATTTGCGCAAAGCGTCACATCGTGTTTCCAGAGAAACACATATACTATATAGCCCTGTCTGAACACTTTTACACAAATGGCTGTTTTTCCATACATGCAAAGTGTAACTCCTGCAAGCGTTGCAGCTAGATGTTACGTTCAGACATGCTGAATTTGCTAGGAACACGCTGGAAGGAATCAATGCAAACAATGGCCAGTTTAATAAAGTTTGTTTTTCTGATGAAGCAAAAAGGCATATTGTCCAGATTTGGGGGTCAGAGAATCCACCTATCGTCGTACAGCAGGTAAGGCACAGCCCAAAAGCGAATGAGCAATGCAGCTTAATCAACAACACACTGATTGCACTGTTTTCTTTCACTCATCCTACCATTAATGCTACAGTTTATCTGGACATGTTGGAACTTTAAGTTGCAACTCAGTTATAGGAATTTCAGTCATGGGTAATGTTTCTAAAAGATGGAGCAACGCAACACAGGGGATTAGATATTCGCCAGTTCTTGGATGAAACCTTTCTGGACAGATAGAGAGTCCAGATGGTCCATCATCATGGCCACCACGTTCACCGTATATAAACCCTTTTGACTTTCTTTGTTCGATTACCTTAAGGATAAACTGTTGAGTTCACCAATTCCTGTTGTACACAATCTTACAGCACGAATATGAGATGAAGTAGAGGGAGTATTGGAAGAGATATTGGGAAAGACATGGGTGAGAAATGAGTGTCGCTTAGGCGTTCTATCGGCAACAAACGGATCACATGTGGAAGTGTATCCACAAAAAAATTTATGAGCTGAGCTACCATTTACAACCAACTCTGTAGCGATGCGTAGGTAGTTCATCAGAAACATTTTTTAATCGGTAAAATAATGTATACTTACTCTAAATTACTTTTCATATGACTAACCAAATTTAATATTGCATAAATATTGTGAAATAATTATGAACTTTGCGCATGTTAAAACTAAAATACACTGTCTGACAGAAACTGTAGAGCCCAAAAGACATGGTTGTCAATGTGACTTCCTACGGACACACACTACTAGCAGGTATGTGTGGTGTCACCGCCAGACACCACACTTGCTAGGTGGTAGCTTTAAATCGGCTGCGGTCCATTAGTACATGTCGGACCCGCGTGTCGCCACTGTCAGTGATCGCAGACCGAGCGCCACCACACGGCAGGTCTAGAGAGACGTACTAGCACTCGCCCCAGTTGTACGACGACTTTGCTAGCGACTACACTGACGAAGCCTTTCTCTCATTAGCCGAGAGACAGTTAGAATACCCTTCAGCTAAGTCCATGGCTACGACCTAGCAAGGTGCCATTAACCATTGCTATAGAGAGTCTCACTTGTATAATCCAGAATGCCGTATACAAATGATGGATTAAAGTTAAGTATTCCAGCAGCTACGTACTTTTCTTTATAGCATTCATTACGTATCCTGTTTCAGACTTAAGCAAGCGTGCGTCAATTAAACGCGTGCCTTTCGGTTACCCGTCACTGTGGACTGGCTGTCTTGTCAGTCCACTACAGTATGTAAATGTTTACAGTACCTAGAATGACCACTGACGTGCATTAGTGGTGCTCATGTTTGGTATTGTTGCAAGGCCTGGTAGGATATACAAGGGGCGTGAACAGCCTCAGATGTTGAATCATAACTGTGAGGCGCACGGATATGCTGCAAACCCGTCTAAGACAGCATTATCAGCACTTGACAAGAGTTTGAAAGGGACATTTTTGTAGGTCACCATTTAACTGCCTGATCGGATCATACAATATCCAGATTTGTGGGGCATTCAGATGTGACAGTGGCCTGATGTTGAACTGCACCTGAATATGAGGGCATTAATGCTCACTGTCAAGATTACGATCAACCTCATCTGACCATTACAAGGGAGGCTGACTATACACTGCACCAAGCATGTTGTAACCCTTTCTCATCTGCACCTACTATCCAAGAACAAGTGCTGGCGTTTCTGAAACACTCTGGGTCATCCCACACCACTGGTCGGGGACTAAAAGCAGGAAGACTGAGGAATTATCGTCCCTTGAATAGGACACTGTTAACACAACAACAAAAATGCCTGCAATGCGCAAACACCAAATTGTAAAAGCACGAGAAGATCTGGTTATCCGTCTATGTATAAGTGCAAAACTGCTCTAGTATGGTTGTCATCAATGCATATGTAGAGGTGCAAAACTATTGTAGTGTGGTTGCCACCACTACAGGAACAGCTCAATGTTGAGACATTGTACTGCTTTTACACTGTGTTTAGTGAACCCGTGGAGGAGATGCAAGTCGGCTGATTCTTCATCAGTAACCCTGCCTATATTTCTGTGTGTCACTGTTAGCATACTTTGCCAAAAAACAAATCCCAGATAGGACAGAACGGCATTGAATGCAAGCTTGAGATCCTTTTTTAAATGAAGAGTTGAGCCCCACTACACCTGCACTAGCATGGTGACCATCATAGTAGTTTTAAGGGCGGAGGGAAAGAAGCACCATGGGAACAACAGTCAGGATTAGTAGTAAAACCATTGGCAGTTTGCTTGCTATCTGTGATAGAATATGCAAATGTAGGTTGTATTATCAGCGGCTATCATGCAGCTCAATACCAGTGTCACAGTCATGTGTTCATCATAAACTGGTCAGTCCAAATCGCCCCTGCCGTGGGGAATGCCTGTGCTGCGTTTTGTCACCATTCCGACACTGGGATGACTGGGCACAACAGTTGGTCCCCGTGGCTGCTGTCCCTACCTGGCGTTAGCCCATCAAGCAATTTCATGAGCCACAACTGTCCTCTCCCTTCCCCTTCACCTTGGTGACCACTGGTGGGGGAGCTCCACTGGCTCAGCATTGGTATCTGTAGAGGCGTTCCCATGTAGCCTTCAGAAAGGCATTGAAGTTTCCCCAGCTGCCAGCTGGCTTCCTCAGCATGTGCCGCGAACTTGGCTTTGTATGTTTCCCTCACTGTCAGTTGTGGTGGCCTCCCTCTCCTTCTGTACGGCACAGCTGAGAGACGTGATTACCATCCCTATGTCTAGTTCCATCGGGTGCGGTTCTCTTTGCTGTCCTGTTGCATGTTCTCAGGAGCTAACTGCAATGTCTCTTCCGCTTGCAGCCAGTCTCGACCCTCCCTCCCCTCCTCACCACCACTGGCACAGGTGGAACAGTCCAGCCACTCGCGGTCGGCGGAAGCTGCTGTCTTTTGCTACCCCCTGAGTTGCGTTGCCTTGGCTCCAGTCGTCTGTCGCCACCTTCCCTTGGTCACGAACTGCTCGTCCGTTGGTCGGCTGTGGCCAGAAAAGACTGGGTAGCCGCACTAGTTGGTGATATGTGACCCACCGCAGCGAGCACATGCCAGAGTATCTTCTTTTCTTCGGTCAGTGCCGCAGCTGTCTTGTCCGCCCGAGCACTTGATGCATCTCAGAGCACTGCCACTGCCACATGGCTCTTATCCTGGCACCTGAAACACTGGGGTTAGGGTCCATACCTGGAGCGAGAGTTTGTGCTTGGATTGGGAAGCCTAGGAGCTTCCGCAGCACAAAGTTGTCGCCTGTCGTTTGCACGATGACGACAATTTCCGCTTCTTCTTCTTTCTCGTGCTGTACAGCTCGGTTGCCACATCCCCAGATCCCGCACATTAGTATTCCTTCTTTGATTGTTGCCTCGTCATAGTCCACGGAGGAGTGTCTTCATCATCTTACAGTATCTTCTTCTTATCGGGTGCTGCGACAATTTGGCCAAACACACGGCCCCTTCCACTAAAGTGATAAAAGTTATGGGACAGAGATATGCTCGCATACAAAAGGTCATAGTATCACGAAAAAAAGGTTAAAATGGTTCAAATGGCTCTGAGCACTATGGGACTTAACATCTATGGTCATCAGTCCCCTAAAACTTAGAACTACTTAAACCTAACTAACCTAAGGACATCACACAACACCCAGTCATCACGAGGCAGAGAAAATCCCTGACCCCGCCGGGAATCGAACCCGGGAACCCGAGCGTGGTAAGCGAGGAAAAAAAGGTATAAAAGGGCAGTGCTTTGGCAGAGCCGTCATTCGTGCTCAAGTGATTCACATGAAAAGCTTTTCGACGTGATAACGCCCGCATGACTGGAATTAAGACTTTGAACACGGAATCGTAGTGGGAACTAGACACATGAGACATTCTATTTCAGAAATCGTTAGGAAACTCAATATTCCGCGATCCACAGTTTCAAGAGTGTGCCGAAAATACCACATTTCAGGCATCACCTGTCACTAAGGACAATGCAGTGGCTGACTGCCTTCACTTAACGACCGACAGAAGCGGCGTTTGCGTAGAGTTCTCACTCCCGACAGGCGAGCAACACTGTGTGAAATAACAGCAGAGATCAATGTGGGATGTAGGACGAACGGATCCGTTAGGACCGTGCGCCGAAATTTAGCGTTAATGGGTTGTGGAAGCAGGCGATCGATGCGAGTAATTTTGCTAACAGCACGATATCGCCTGCAGCGCCTCTCCTGTTCTCGCGTACAACTCGGTCGGACCCTAGATAACTGGAAGCCGGTGGCCTGGTCAGCTGAGTCCCGATTTCACTTGGATAGAGCTGAAGGTAAGGATCAAGGGTGGTGCAGTGGTGCAGACACCACCAAGCCATGGGCTCATGTTTACAAAAAGACACTGTGCAAACTAGTGGTGGCTCTATAATGGTGTGGGATGTGTTTACATGGAATGAACTGGCCCTTCTGGATGTTTGGCTGCTTGGAAACCATTTGCAGCCAGTCATGGACGTCCTGTTCCCAAACAACGATGGAATTTTTATGGATCACAATGCGCTATGTCACCGAGTCACAGTTTTTTACGACTGGTTTGAGGAATGTGCGAGAAAATTTGAGCGAGTGGTTTGGCAACCCGGATCTCCCAGAGGGAAACCCATGAAACATTAATAGGACATAATACTGGGTGATTCAAAAAGAATACCACAACTTTAGGAATTTAAAACTCTGCAACGACAAAAGGCAGAGCTAAGCACTATCTGTCGGCGAATTAAGGGAGCTATAAAGTTTCATTTAGTTGTACATTTGTTCGCTTGAGGCGCTGTTGACCTGGCGTCAGCGTCAGTTGATGCTAAGATGGCGACCGCTCAACAGAAAGCTTTTTGTGTCATTGAGTACGGCAGAAGTGAATCGACGACAGTTGTTCAGCGTGCATTTCGAACGAAGTATGGTGTTAAACCTCCTGATAGGTGGTGTATTAAACGTTGGTATAAACAGTTTACAGAGAATGGGTGTTTGTGCAAAGGGAAAAGTTCTGGACGGCCGAGAACGAGTGATGAAAATGTAGCACGCATCCAGCAAGCATTTGTTCGCAGCCCAGGAAAATCGACTCGCAGAGCGAACAGAGGTGCAAATTCCACAATCAACTGTATGGAGAGTCCTACGAAAAAGGTTAGTTATGAAACCTGAACGTCAACTACCCGAGGCGATGGATCGGCCGCCAGGCAGCCAGTGACAGAGCACTTCATCGCTGGCCTCCAAGAAGCCCTGATCTTACCCCTGCGATTTTTTCTTATGGGGGTATGTTAAGGATATGGTGTTTCGGCCACCTCTCCCAGCCACCATTGATGATTTGAAACGAGAAATAACAGCAGCTATCCAAACTGTTACGCCTGATATGCCACAGAGAGTGTGGAACGAGTTGGAGTATCGGGTTGATATTGCTCGAGTGTCTGGAGGGGGCCATATTGAACAGCTCTGAACTTGTCTTTGAGTGAAAAAAAACCTTTTTAAATACTCTTTGTAATGATGTATAACAGAAGGTTATATTATGTTTCTCTCATTAAATACACATTTTTAAAGTTGTGGTATTCTTTTTGAATCACCCTGTACAGTGGTTAGTTCATGCACAAAGTTCTGCATTGGATTATGCACGGCTGTAGAGGCAGCGTGGCTTTATATTTCTGCAGGGGACTTCCAACCACTTGTTGAGTCCATGTCACGTCGAGTTGCTGCATTACGCTGGGAAAACGGTTTGACACGATGTTAGAACGTATTACATGATTTTTATCACGTCAGAGTAATGACATGAATCTCTACCACAGCATCTGTGTCAACAATTCAACACTGATACAGAGCTTCCAGAAGCTTGACGTCTTATTGTACAGCTCAGTTCATTCTACACTTCTGCATCATATAAAATTAATTGTTGGTAAGGCGGGTACCAGGTTGAGATTCATTGGGAGAGTCCTTAGAAAATGTAGTCCATCAACAAAGGAGGTGGCTTACAAAACACTCGTTCGACCTATACTTGAGTATTGCTCATCAGTGTGGGATCCGTACCAGATCGGGTTGACGGAGGAGATGAGAAGATCCAAAGAAGAGCGGCGCGTTTCGTCACAGGGTTATTTGGTAACCGTGATAGCGTTACGGAGATGTTTAACAAACTCAAGTGGCAGACTCTGCAAGAGAGGCGCTCTGCATCGCGGTGTAGCTTGCTCGCCAGTTTTCGAGAGGGTGCGTTTCTGGATGAGGCATCGAATATATTGCTTCCCCCTACTTATACCTCCCGAGGAGATCACGAATGTAAAATTAGAGAGATTAGAGCGCGCACAGAGGCCTTCAGACAGTCGTTCTTCCCGCGAACCATACGCGACTGGAACAGGAAAGGGAGGTAATGACAGTGGCACGTAAAGTGTTCTCCGCCACACACCGTTGGGTGGCTTGCGGAGTATAAATGTAGATGTAAATGTAGATCGGGTGTAGAGAGGAGGGACCAACGAACGATATCGTCTTCTTGGAGTGACGAGGAAGTTCACTCAGCAACATTACTAGTGGCCCCTTGACTGAGTCCACTTTTCATTTGGTTCGCCTCCATTTGCCCATGCCTGGTGTAAAACGACAACAAATTTTGCTCACCTCATATCCTTGAGATCCAGTGTAAAGTAAATACTACTATTGCAAACAGCAGTACTGTGAGCGAATAGAACAAGTTTGTACCCACAGAAGACACACAGTGCATACCGTCGACATTTGCACTGTTGTGGACTATCTTCTGTGCAGTAAGATGCAAAGCTAATGAGGACAAGATGAGGGCAAGAAACCAAACGAAATGCAATAACTCCATAATAAACTGTGGGACACTTATACCAAAATACTCCACAGGTCTCTGCCAAGAACTTCTTAACGTTTGTCAGCGAACTATGGATACCTCCTGATAGCGTGTCGAGTGTCGAGCTTCCCTTTGTTATCGACTCAACAAGCCATTTGAAGTCTCCTGCAGAAATACTGATCCGAGCTGCCTCTATAGCTGCCCATGACTGCGAAAGCGTTGCCAGTGCAGGATTTTGTGCACGAATTGACCACTCGATTATGTTCCATAAATGTTCGATGGGATTCATGTCGGGCGATCCGAGTGCCCAAATCGATCGCTCGACTGTCCAGAATGTTCTTCACATCAGTGGCCAACAATTGTGACCTGGTGTCATCCACAAAAATTCCATCATCCATAAAAATTCCATCGTTGTTTGGAACATGATGTCAGTGAATGCCTGCTAATGATTTCCAAGTAGCCGAACATCCAGAGGATCCAGTCCGTTGCACGTACACTCAAGCCCACTCCGTTATGGAGCCGCCACCAGCTTGCATAGTGTGTTGTCGATAACTTGGATCCACGTCTTCGTGGAGTCTACGTCACACTCGAAGCCTACCATCAGTTCCTACCACGTGAAATCTGGACTCGTCTGATCAGACCATGGATTTCGAGTCGTCTAGGGTCCAGCCGACATGGTCACGGGCCCAGGAGAGGCGCTGTAGCAAGGGCACTTGCGTCAGTCGGCTGCTGCCGTAGCCAATTGGCGCCAAATTTCGGCGCTTTGTCCTAAAAGATACGTTCCTTGCACATCTCATATTGCTTTCTGCGCTTATTTTTGTAGTGTCACCGCCAGACACCACACTTGCTAGGTGGTAGCCTTTAAATCGGCCGCGGTCCGTTAGTATACGACGGACCCGCGTGTCGCCACTGTCAGTAATGGCAGACCGAGCGCCGCCACACGGCAGGTCTAGTCAGACGTACTAGCACTCGCCCCAGTTGTACAGCCGACTTAGCCAGAGATGGATCACTGACAACTACGCTCTCATTTGCCGAGACGATAGTTAGCATAGCCTTCAGCTACGTCATTTGCTACGACCTAGCAAGGCGCCATAGCATTTGATATTGAGATTATAACATGTACCGTCAAGAGCGATGTACACCAATTGTGGATTAAAGTTAAGTATTATATCAACTACGTACTTTATTTGCTACTATTAATTCCCTTAAGTGTTCCAGACCTCACGCCAGTCAGCGTGTAACTAAACGCGTGCATTTCGGCCTCCTCTAGCAACACAGTGTTGGCTCTTCTGCCAACACTTCAATTTTACGTAGTGTTGCTTGTCTGTTGGCACCGAAAACTCTATGCAAACGCCGCTCTCTCGGTCGTTAAGTGAAGGCCGTCCGTGGTGTGAGGTAATGTCTGAAATGTGGTGTGCTGAGAATGCACACACTTGGAACTGTGGATCGCAGAATACTAAATCTGCTGACGATTTATGAAATGGAATGTACGTTGCATCTGGCTCCAGTTACCATTCCGTATTCACAGTCTGTTAATTCCCGAGGTGTGGCCGGCCATAATCGCTATCCCATGGCTTTTGTCTCCTCTGTGTGTGTATACTGCTTGACATTTTTTCTGGACTGTGGTGACTGCACCACCAACAAGGAGCATTCCACAAATATGAGAACAACCTTCTGAAATCATCTATTCGGTGATGTACGAGTTCGGAATTTTGCCTGACGCTCCACAGCACTAAAAATGTATGTCATACTGACTTGTTGCGTGGTGTAATGGGTAGGGTAAAGCCTTGATGCAGACAAGGTTGTGGACTTAACTCTTGTCAGGTACTACTTTTTTAATTTAAAATTTTTTATTGAAATTACTTTGATCATTATTTTTATTCAATTAATTGGTGAAAATGTAATTTTTATTTATATTCATTTGTCACATCATTTCAATCATCATATAAACTCCTTCATTTTCACTCACATATCTTCCTATCAGTCTTTATCCACATGAAATCTTTGTTCATGTCACTTTAATGAATTTTATGTATTAATTTTGATTTAATTTCTTTAATTTTATCATTCTATTTTTTCGTCTATGTGACTGTATTCATTATTTCTATCCCTCATTTTGCTTGAATTTCGTTTTATTACAATCTCTTCTTTTATTTAAATCTTCATCTGCGGTATTTTGTTCATAGTACAACAGGAATTAAGGCTGTGTTTTAAATGTTTGTATGATGATTACCATCCAAAAAATGCATATATTTTAGTGAAAAATACATTTTTGCCACCAATGTGTAGACCATATAAACGTATTGTTCTGTCTTTTGTTTTTTATCCGAAAGATGGTTATTTTGAAATATTTAAAAATTAAAATAGATAGATGTAATCTACATCTACATGGATATTCTACAAATCACATTTAATTGCCTGGCAGAGGGTTCATCGAACCATCTTCCATGCTAGAACCGCGCGACCGCTACGGTCGCAGGTTCGAATCCTACCTCGGGCATGGATGTTTGTGATGTCCTTAGGTTAGTTAGGTTTAAGTAGTTCTAAGTTCTAGGGGACTGATGACCTCAGAAGTTAAGTCCCATAGTGCTCAGAGCCATTTGAACCATTTTTTGAACCATCTTCACAATTCTTTATTATTCCAATCCCGTATAGCGTGCGGAAAGAACGAACACCTACATCTTTCCGTACGAGCTCTGATTTCCCTTATTTTATCGTGGTGATCGTTTCTCCCTATGTACGACGGTATCAACAAAATATTTTCGCATTTGAGGAGAAAGATGGTGATTGGAATTTCTTGAGAAGATTGCATCGCAACGAAAAACGCCTTTCCTTTAATGATGTCCAGCCCAAACCCTGTATCATTTCTGTTACACCCTCTCCCATATTTCGCGATAATACATAAAGCGTGCTGCCCTTCTTTGTAATTTTTCGATGCACTTCGTCAGTCCTATCTGGTAAGGATCCCACACCGCGCAGCAGTATTCTAAAAGTGTGTAAGGTAGTCTCTTTAGTAGATCTGTTACATTTTCTAAGTGTACTGCCAGTAAAACGCAGTCTTTGGTTAGATAACCCCACAACGTTTTCTGTGTGTTCCTTCCAATTTAAGTTGTTCGTAATTGTAATACCTAGGTATTTAGTTGATATCACAGCTTTTAGATTAGACTGATTAATGGTGTAACCGAAGTTTAACGAGTTCCTTTTAGCACTCATGTGGATGACCTAATACTTTTCGTTATTTAGGCTCTACTGCCAATTTTCGCACCATTCAGATATCTTTTCTAAATAGTTTTGCAATTTGTTTTGACCTTCTGATGACTTTATTAGTCGATAAACGACAGCGTCATCTACAAACAACCTAAGACGGCTGCTCAGATTGTCTCCCATATCGTTAATATAGATTAGGAACAGCAAAGGGCCTATAACACTACCTTGGGGAACGCCAGAAATCACTTCTGTTTTACTCGACGACTTTCCGTCAATTACTACGAACTGTGACCTCTCTGATAGGAAATCACAAAGCCTGTCACATGACTGAGACGATATTCCATAAGCACGGAATTTCTTTACAAGCCGCTTGTGTGGTACAGTGTCAAAAGCCTTCCGGAAATCCAGAAATACGGAATCGATGTATGTAATCCCTTGTCAATTCCACTCAACACTTCATGTGAGTAAAGAGCTAATTGTGTTTCACAGGACGATGTTTACTAGACCCATATTGACTGTGTGTAAATAGACCGTTTTCTTCGAGGTAATTCATAATGTTTGAACACAATTATATGTTCTAAAATCCTGCTGCATATCGACGTTAGCGATATGGGCCTGTAATTTAGTGGATTACTCCTACTACCTTTCTTGAATATTGGTGTGACCTGTGTAACTTTCCAGTCTTTGGGTACGGATCTTTCGTCGAGCAAACGTTTGTATATGATTGTCAAGTATGGAGCTAATGCATCAGCATACTCTGAAAGGAACCTAACTGGTATACAGTCTGGACCGGAAGACTTGCTTTTATTAAGTTATTTAAGTTGCTTCACTACTCCGACGATATTTACTTCTACGATACTCATGTTGGCAGCTGTTCTCGATTCGAATTCTGGAATATTTGCTTCGTCTTCTTTTGTGAAGGCATTTCGGAAGGCTGTGTTTAGTAACTCTGCTTTGGCAGCACTGTCTTCGATAGTATCTCCATTGCTATAGCGCAAGGAAGGCATTGATTGTTTTTGCCGCTAACATACTTCACATACGAACAGAATCTCTTTGGATTTTCTGCCAGCTTTGGAGACAAAGTTTTTTTGTGGAATCTGTTATAAGCAATTCGCATTGAAGTCCGCTCTAAATTTATAGCTTCTGTAAAAGATCGCCAGTCTTGGGGATTTTGCGCCTGTTTAAATTTGGCATGCTTGTTTCGTTGTTTCTGCAAGTGTTCTAACTCGTATTGTGTATCAAGGAGGATCAGCTCCGTCCTTTGTTAATTTATTTGGTATAAATCTCTCAATTGCTGCAGATACTATTTCTTTGAATTCAAGCCACATCATGTCTACATTATATTATTAATTTGGAATGAGGCGTCAAGTAAATTTTTATCTGCTTTTTTGAATAGGTATATTTTTCGCTTATTTTTGGAGGGTTTGGGGATTACAGTATTCAGTCTAGCTACGACAACCCTGTGTTCACTAATCCCTGTACTGGTTTTGATGCTCGTTATTAACTCAGGACTATTTGTTGCTAAGAGGTCAAGTGTGTTTTCACAACCGTTTACTATTCGCGTGGGTTCATTAACTGCTCGAAATAATTTTCAGAGGATGGGTTTAGCACAATTTCGGATGATATTTTATGCGTACCTTCGGAATGAAACATGTATTTTCGCCAACATATCGAGGGTAAATTAAAGTCACCACCAACTATTATCGTATGAGTCGGGTACGTGTTTGAAAACAAACTCTAGTTTTCTTTGAACCTTTCAGCAACTGTATCATCTGAATTGGGAGGTCGGTAAAAAGACCCTATTATTATTTTATTCTGGTTGCCAACAATGACCTCTACCCACACTAACTCACAGAACGTATTTACTTCAATTTCGCGACAAGGTAAACTACTTCTAACAGCAACAAACACACCACCGCCAACCGTGTTTAGCCTAGCCTTTCGGAACACCGTTAGGTTCTTCGCAAAAATTTCGGCTGAGCTTATGTCTGGCTTTAGCCAGCTTTCAGTTCCAATAGCGATTTGAGCATCAGTGCTTTTGTATTAGCGCTTGGAGCTCTGATACTTTCCCAACACAGCTACGACAATTTACAGCTGTTATACCAAGTGTTCCTGTGTCTACGTTCTCTCAGTGTTCGGCTTGCACCCTTTGTGACTGAAGCCCTTCTTGTGTTTTCCCGAGACCCTCTAACCTAAAAAACCGCCCGGTCCACGCCACACAGCCCATGCTACCCGTGTAGCCGCCTCCTGCGTATAGAGGACACCTGACCTATTTAGTGGAACCCGAAACCCAACCACCCTTTGGCACAAGTCGAGGAATTTGCAACCTACACGGTCGCAGAACCGTCTGAGCCTCTGATTCAGACCCTCACTCGTCTCTATACCAGAGGTCCGCAATCGGTCCTGTCGACTATGCTAAATGGTCAGCTCTGCTTTCATCTTGCAAGCAAGACTGGCAGCCTTTACCACTTCCGTTAGCCGCTCGAAACCAGAGAGAATCTCTTCTGATCCAAAGTGACACACATCATTGGTACCTACGTGAGCCACCGCCTGCAGTTGGCTGCACCCTGTGCTCTTCATGACCTCCGGGAGGACCATTTCCACATCTGGAATGACTCCACCCAGTATGCACCGGGAGTGCACGTTGGTTTTCTTTCCCTTCTTGACAGCCAAGTCCCTAAGGGGCCCCATAACGCGCCTAACGTTGGAGCACCCAACTACCAATAATCCCACCCTCCACGATTTCCCGGACCTTGCAGGCTGAGTGGTTTCCTCTGAAACAGGACAGGCCACAAGATCTCGCTCAGCGACAGTGTCAGCCACAGACAGCACCTGGAACCTGTTTGTCAGACAAGCCGGGGAGGCCTTACGTGTGGCCGCCTGGGAAGTCTTTCGCCGCCTGCTACGCTCGACCACAGGTACGGGGTCAACCTCACAAGGGAACATCCCCATCGCACCCCTGCTCAGATTTAGTTATAAGTTGGCACAGTGGATAGGCCTTGAAAAACTGAACACAGATCAATCGAGAAAACAGGAAGAAGTTGTGTGGAACTATGAAAAAATAAGCAAAATATACAAACTGGGTCGTCCATGCGTAAGAAAACGCAGGAAGTGTGTCTAATAATAAGCAGATATGAAAAAACCTAACTACCGAAGCACTCAGGTGAAACTAAAGAATTCGCCCCTGATTAGGAACTTGTAATATGTCACAAAATCGGTTCACTTTCCAACGCAAGCGAAAACGCGAGAACTGTGGCTATTAGATATTAAATCTACACGCAGAAACTCAAAAAACTAAACTATTAAAGCGCACAGATGATATAATAAAATTCGCTCCTGGTTAGGAACTCGTACATATCACAAAAGCGGTTACTTCCCTGTTGCTGCGTCTGTCTCGATCGGCTACTACTGCCTGAAATTCACTTTCACAAATACTCCGAGTGGAGAAAGAATGATATAAAGAAGACATGAGAGCAAACGAACAAATTTATACTATAACTAAAATTATGTGACAAAGGAATATAAATAAATATTACATTTTAACCAATTAACAGAATAAAAATAATGATCAAAGTAATTTCAATATAGATTTAAAAACAAAATATTAAAAGCATCTGACAATATTTGAACCCAGTGCGGCGGCGCGGTTCCTTCCGTCCCTTTACGGCGAACCCGCACCTACCTGTGAACATTGTCTCTACAGATCATCAGTAGGGAAGCCGAGTGAAACCTACAGTACTTCGACGTGAACCAGGCTGCAATTAAAGTCACTAATCTACGTTTCGGGAGAAAGTTTTCACACGAAATGAAAGGTTGGAAATTTTGTCCTTAATTAATGTATTCTGAAACTTAGGTGAACAAGTATCACTGACAAGCCCGTGCTAGTCTTAACACAGTCACTCACAATCCCTTTCACTCACGTAAGCAAGTATATGGTCTTGCATTTCCCGAAAACGTATTAGCTACAAAAATACGAATTGTTTTTGATCGACAATGCTCGCCAAATATTAAGTCTGTCGGTACCTAATGCAGTCACTGTTTTTAGCCACCGACCTGCTCAATACGCCACACAGAATTTATGTCTTTTCTCGTCACAAAATACACTTAAAAATTCTACACACCCACCGGAATAATTATGCCGTCACTTTACAACACTTTTGATGTATGAAACACTGCTAGATCCGGCAATTTATTATTTCCATCGGAACTACAACTATACACGTCCGACCTGTTTCATGGCTAGGCTCCGAATCCTCTCTAGAATACCGTAAGTCTTCTCTACCAGCAGAGAAAGGAGCGCGAAGAATATTGCTTTACCATTGGTCTGTTTACTCAACAGCCAATAGCAAAACAACATTCTTCCGCGTCAGTCCACGCTTTTCATCAATAACCAATCGCAAAATAGTAAACCTAACGACTGCACTTTTTACCGACGTAATTATCTAATATGCTGAAGTTTTGCTTATGCATAAAGTTATTTACTATTGTTATTTATATCTGAATTAACTTTCCCTTTACCATAAACTTACTTTATAAATCTATTCTACAAAAATCCCCTTTGTCCACATCCTTACTTCTTCGAAATGTTCCCACACTAAATACCACTACATAACTCGTTAAACAATTATCTTCATATTAACCTTAAACCACACTCACGAATCCTTCACACTGCTAAAACACATTTATAAGAGTTTACATACATAAAAAAGACATAATAACACTTTATGAAAATACTAGAACAGTTTATGAAAAACATTCTATTACTTTAGTGCACTCTGGTGGGCACAATCGAAACTAAATCACAGTCCCCAATCCAATACTGTCCTCTATCGGCTGATACATAAACTACGTGTGCGTCCAGTCTCGCATCACCATCTGTCACTATCCAGCTCTGAGACACATCTCCCACTTAACCGCGTCCAAGGCAGGATCTGTATACGGCGCTACGCCTCACCAGGACGTGAAGAGCATTTCCTAGACATTACACCACACAACCAGCCTACTAGATGCTTCTCTGTTAAGGCCATTTAGCGTCATGTAAAATTCTGATTTTTATTTCGTTGGTTACTCGCAAACAATGGCCCGCCAGGGTGAATGATGACTGTGATACCTGGAATCTTAAGCTGCATCGCCATATACAGTGTGGGGCAAATAAATGTGCGCCAGATAACAGGAGTTCCAAGTTACAAAGAAACACGGGCGTCGGGATGACTGGTAAGACTCTGAAGAATTTTCTTGTGAACTGAAGCCACATTTTCTGGTGTGCGGGAACGTTTCAGAATGTGTTTTTACTTGATCAAAACAGATCCAGTCTGACGACATTTTCGGACTGAGCGCTGCAGGGCGCTCTTTGTTGTCACTCTGACACCATTTAACTTCTCAACAAGGAACTGACCACACCGTTTCCACGACTTTGTTGTCAAGTAACTTCCCACTAGGCGCTACGCCTCACTGTTTCTATGTTTCGATACAGTGTATCGATACCTGGAACTGTTTCAGTGTTTCGGAACGGCTATGGTTCACTGTTTCGAAACAGTGGTGTTTCATTCCGCCCTTGTCTCGGATCTCGAGCCAGACACAGAAACTGTATCGTTGTTTCAAAATAAGGCTGTTTCAGTCCACCTGTGCTTGGAACGGACTAATTGTATCGAAACAGTGATGTTTCATTCCACTCTGTGTCGGACGAGATTCGGGCTCGGCACAGATACTGAAACACAACATAACACTTCGTGAAACACTTTCAAGAGTGTCGAAATCTTTTTGACAAGCAATAACATGAAGCTTAAGATATCCGAAAATAAAGCTTCGTTTCTAGCTGACTGTCCTATTCCGAAATGGCGTAACATCTGCTTTATAAACACTAACCAAACAATAAAACAACGCATACTATTCGCATTCAAAATAATAAATATGTGAAAATCATTCAGTTAAATTACACTTTTTTTTATAACATACGCTTCTCTGTTCATGTACAGTAATCATATTAAAAAACGGAAGTAGGACTGCAACATTTTAAATAAAAAAAGGCGTAGAGTGACAGTTATTAGACATGTATATAAATTTGATGTAGGTATAATTGCAAGCAATCTGTTTGACATATCACTGATAGTATAATGGTGAACGGGAAGCATCGTAAATTCATAGTAACGGTTCGAAACACCTTGAAACACAATTTTTTTCTGTTATATTTTGTTAGTTATTCGAATTATTTGGCGTTATTTGTAAGTCTACAGTCACTGTGTCTATTATCTACAATGATTCCCTTTGTGTGCATGGAAATTTTCAGGATGGGTATATTACCCACACTAACGGAATGTGGGAATCCCAGTAGCATATCTTTTGTTTCTGTAGTTTGCTCCCACCTCCAGTTCCGTTCGTGGTGGTTCTTCTGTCTTCAGCTAAGGCTTTCCTCAGCCAATTGAAAAGTATGAAAGTCACATGACACAAAAGCAGCGCATTTGCTGCAGGAAATACGAAACTGCCAAAACGCCTAAGGGATAGTTTCATACTTTCTGCGAAATGATTAGCGCTCTCGCACCTCATTTGTGTTTATATGGACATACTTATACAGTAGACATTCAAGATGATAAAATGTGTAGGTTTATTAGATTACAAAAGAAACTGTTTCACTGTTTCGAAACATCGTATCGAAACATTACATTGTACTGTTTCATTTGTTTCGAAACATTTACGTGTTTCAGTTTGCCCATCTCTACTTCCTACAACGAACACCCGCTGCTCCACTGTGAGCGCCATAGCCCCCTCTGCGCTGCTGCGCTCACAGTGACACAGCCGGCACTACGCTCTGAGACGGTGTGGAGCACGTGGCGGTCGTAC
Source organism: Schistocerca cancellata (assembly GCF_023864275.1). NCBI lineage: Eukaryota > Metazoa > Arthropoda > Insecta > Orthoptera > Acrididae > Schistocerca > Schistocerca cancellata. The sequence continues at coordinate 22,969,368 of NW_026046729.1, read as the reverse complement.
ACGTGGTGTGCGCGTCACAGGATGTGGTTATATGGATAGATACACTCGTCCGGCCCACTTTTATTTGCTCCACCCTGTAGATTGTTTCAAAAAGTCGATTCCACTGCTGAGGTCCTCTCCTTGTAAGTGGACTACCCCAGTCAGAAGAGACTAAACATTTTGCATCCAAACATCCACACTCCAACAGCTAACCTGCTACCCAGGGCAAAATAAGCACCAATGATTTGCTGATTCTGGTTGTTGGTTGTTTTTGGGGAAGGAGACCAGACAGCTAGGTCATCGGTCTCATCGGATTAGGGAAGGACGGAAAAGGAAGTCGGCCGTGCCCTTTGAAAGGAACCATCCCGGCATTTGCCTGGAGCGATTTAGGAAAATCACGGAAAACCTAAATCAGGATGGCCGGACGCGGGATTGAACCGTCGTCCTCCCGAATGCGAGTCCAGTGTCTAACCACTGCGCCACCTCGCTCGGTTTGCTAATTCTAAATGTACTTGTAGGCACTATTCGACCTAAAAACATACGACGTGTAATAGCTATAATTAATAGTCTGCAAATAACGTAACTACTGATCTAATGTTGTTCAGAAGACTGTCCTCAGTCACCAATAGAAAGACCCGTACTCATACCCTTTACACCATGCATATATCGTATCGTTTTACAATCCTTAGTCTTTGTTCAACTTTTTTCAATGGCCCGTAAATGGCAAACACACCCAAAAAAGCTGCATCAATAAACACTGTAAAGAGTTGCGCAAAAAAGAGGTATTATTAACTAAAAATTGTCAGATATTTTTGACGTACCGTATGGAATGCTCCACGCTTGTGAAAATTGTAGTTGTGAAACGTTATGTGTTATCTCGCAGCTCGAGTTGAATAGGGTAAGACGATTTGTTTGTCCCTTTTCAGTTAACAGCAGTTCAGGCGCCTCATCTGTAAGAAATCTTTCCAAGCGTCGCAGCCATGCTAGCGTGCGACACATTTGTTCGCTTGCTGCAACTCCTTCGCTGTAACTGCTTCGTAGGTAAGCGAACAGCAGGATGACTCAACATGTTTAACTACTAACTACTTCGCGATTGCACGACCAACGCCACTTCCTCTCGTGGAATTTTCCTCTTCCGAGAAATTTATCCTCCACGAAGACAGCTCTGCAGAGTAACGACAACTCTCAAGAGACCATCTGTTTTTCTTGAACGTGTTCTGTGCTTTTCTATGGTATGGCGTCGATCGAGTGCTTAAACAAACTTTTGTAACTGAACACATGGTAGGAGTCTGTGACAAGTACAGTCCGTGCATCTTCGGAAATCAGTGTTGGCTTTAGGAAATGAAGCCGCTGCTTCTGTTTCTGGCTGCCTCTATGTTGCCCTTGCGCTGCTGTGTGGGCCTCATTGGGGTCTTATAGCCAACAAATAGACCATATCCATACTGAAAATGAAACGTGTACTTTATAGGCAAGAGCTAAAAACTCTTACGGGTTAAAAGAAGATCAGAATTCACTACTTTCTACCTAACAGTTAGGTTTCATTTTTATTTAATCATAAAATCTTTCGAAGACGTAAAATAGCCTTGGTGATTGCGGCAGAGGGGGTGGGGGATACTACGTTTCCAGGTGGCGAATCTTTATCCATGTTAGCATTGTGGAAAAAGAAACAGTTACCCTGCTTGAATTAAACGAGGTGATTGTGTGCAAGTTTTATTCATTACTTACAAATATGACGGACCTAAATGAATTTCTCTAACATCTCAACTGAGCGGCATGGCGCACTGGTTAACCCACTGAACTCACATTCGGGAGGGCAACAGTTTTTTGGTTTTCCGTGGTTTGCCCAAATTGCATGAGGCAGATGTCCTCCATATTTCTTTCCAGATTGTAAGTAATATGCGTACAAAATTGGAGTGAAAACGTTCCACGGATTTAGAATGAGGTTTCCACCCGTTGAAAAATTTGTGTGAAGTTCCTATGGGACCAAAATGCTGAGGTCATCGGTCCCTATGCTTTCACACTACTTGTTCTCACTTAAACTAACTTACGCTAAGGACAACACACACACACACACACACACACACACACACACACACCCATGCCCGAGCTTCCTGCCTCCCACCCCGTTGTTCGCATCTCTAGTACACGACAAAGGCGTGGCGTTTTGGAGGGTGGAGGGGGGGGGGGAAGGGGAGGAATGTGCTGCCGTATGCCTTCGCTAGCACACTGGTCGGCACTTCGAAACATTGTACAACAGACGCTGAACTAGGCGCGCCTATGACAAGAGAAGACCAAGACACGCCCACAGGCTACGCGCCGATAATGCCCCCTGGGCGATGTGCACATAGGCCTCTGCCGTCGACCGAGCTATCTCAGTCTCTCAATCTCAGTACCTCAGTACGTTGCATTGGGACTCAGCTTGCATTGAATCTCAATACGTAGCACTGTGCTCTAGTCATCCACAGTGATAGTCCACGCCTCGCACCATAGCTAGCTGCGAGAGAACGTTAGTCATTATATATACACTACTGGACGTTAAAATTACTACACCAAGAATAAATGCAGATGATAAACGGATATTCATTGGACAAATATATTATACTAGAACTGACATGTGATTACATTTTCATGCAATTTGGGTGCATAGATCCTGAGAAATCAGTACCCAGAACAACCACCTCTCGCCGTAATAACGGCCTTCATACGCCTGGGCATTGAGTCAAACAGAGCTTGGATGGCGTGTACAGGTACAGCTGCCCATGCAGCTTCAACACGCTACCACAGTTCATCAAGAGTATTGACTGCCGTATTGTGGCGAGCAAGCTGCTCGGCCACCATTGACCAGACGTTTTCAATTGGTGAGAGATCTGGAGAATGTGCTGGCCAGGGCAGCAGGCGAACATTTTCTGTATCCAGAAAGGCCCGTACAGGACCTGTAACATGCGGTCGTGCATTATCCTGCTGAAATGTAGGATTTCGCAGGGATCGAATGAAGGGTAGAGCCACGGGTCATAACACATCTGAAATGCAGAGTCCACTGTTCAAAGTGCCATCAGTGCGAACAAGAGGTGTCCGAGACGTGTAACCACGCGGTGTGATATGCCAGTATGGCTATGACGAATACACGCTTCCAATGTGCGTTCACAGCTAAGTCGCCAAACACGGATGCGACCATCACGATGCCGTAAACAGAACCTGGATTCATCCGAAAAAATGACGTTTTGCCATTCGTGCACGCAGGTTCGTCGTTGAGCACACCATCGCAGGTGCTCCTGTCTGTGATGCGGCGTCAAGGGTAACCGCAGCCATGGTCTCCGAACTGACAATCCATGCTGCTGCAAACGTCGTCGAACTGTTCGTGCAGATTGTTATCATCTTGCAAACGTTACCATCTGTTGACTCAGGGATCGAGACGTGGCTGCACGATCCGTTACAGCCATGCGGATAAGATGCCTGTCACCTCGACTGCTAGTGATACGAGGCCGTTGGGATCCAGCACGGCGTTCCGTATTACCCTCCTGAACTCACCGATTCCATATTCTGCTAACAGTCATTGGATCTCGACCAACGCGAGCAGCAATGTCGCGATACGATAAACCGCAATCGCGATAGGCTACAATCAGACCTTTATCAAAGTCGGAAACATGAAGGTACGCATTTCTCCTCCTTACACGAGGCATCACAACAACGTTTCACCAGGCAACGCCGGTCAACTGCTGTTAGTGTATGAGAAATCGGTTGGAAACTTTCCTCATGTCAGCACGTTGCAGGTTTCGCCACCGGCGCCAGCCTTGTGTGAATGCTCTGAAAAGCTAATCATTTGCATAGCACAGCATCTTCTTCTTGTCGGTTAAATTTCGCGTCTTTAGCACGTCATCGTTGTGGTGTAGCAATTTTAATGACCAGTAGTGTAGTTGTGATATGAAAGATTCAGGAATTAGCACATGATTGCTATTAACCACAGAACTTGAGACTGGACATCAGTACTCAATTGGTTCCTTTAATACAATGTATTTTAACTACGTGTACATTTTGTGTTGTAGTGAGAGGAAACCGGCCACCCACCTATCATACCATCCTCTCCTCATCCAGCCAGGAACCACAAAACATCACAGGAGGGCACAGCCACAACATTTACGAAATTTCGCATCCCATCACAGCAATGGATTTGTTGGATTACATTCATGTCTTCTGTTTTTAGTAGTGATTGTCTTGATAAGGTGATTTGGTGAAGTACGTAATAAAAGGTGAAATTTGCATTATTTTGGGTTGCTTGCTTTGAAGTGTAACTCAGGTGTAGTGCACTACGACATGGATGTGGAAAATGTTGCGAAGTAAGCTAAATCTTTCGGCAGAAACGACTCTTAATAGCGTAGGACTGAATCGGAAAGGCCCTCGTCTCCTCGCTTCGAGACGATGTTGTGCAGGTGTGGCTGTTACGAGAGCGGACAGCCGCGCACATTGGCACGCTGCCTCTGGGATTCTCGCAGGCGCGCCTTCTCCAGACCAAATCCACCCGGTGGGTTAACAACGAGGGTCGGTGTGCCGGCCAGCCTGGGTGTGGTTTGTAGGTGGTTCCTCACATCCGACTAGGTACGTACCAGGCTGGTACCTATACCCCGCCACATTTACACAACTAACAAACATTTAGAAAACGTTCGCACACTTTGAAATGGGTAACAGTGCATGCAGACAGTTGGGGTACACATATTCCCTCGCAGGTGCCAATCGGTTGGCGACAGGAAGGTCAAACACTACACTATAGTCACTGTGAAGAGACAAACGGCAGTGAGACATTAGTGGTTTATCTGTTTACCTTCTGGTTACGCCACTATTCACAACACGGAATACTCCTTTCTTATACAGGACGAACAAGCAGCATTTGTAGTGCAAGATGACCTGCCTTTAGACGAATTGTAATCCTGGCAGGCGTCACAAAAACATTAGTGTGCCCTCCAAAATAATGAATGAGGAAACGTATGCGTATTACTCGTAAATGAGACGCAAATCACAATTACTTTGATTTATTCCGACAAAAATATTCACAAAACAAATGCTAAACAGCGGCAACATTGATACATTGAGGCCTTGGCATGTCTAACATAGGGGTTGGAGAAAAGATGCTAATAATGCCGTTAGTTAATTACTAGGGTGGATAAAAAGTAGTGGTATCACTATTATAATTCATACTGAACTTTATAGACAGACGTTCACCATATTACATGCCCTCATCATAATCGCCCCACATCTCGATCACATTCCAGCAAAAGCATGGAATGCGTCATACACCATCAGCGTGTTCATCTCTTTTGACTTCTCACAAGCTGCCCTACAGCACAGATTGTATTGTAGCACGTGCCATCAAGAGATTCCTTCAGTTTGGTGAACCGGTCGCAATTGAACGAACTCATATCGGGTGAACCAGTGAATGTGTAATATTTAATTGTAGTTATCCTGCTAATTATGTTCCAGGTTCCCGATATTCTTGTGCGTCTTGTATGTATTTGATGGTCTGTAGACAACCTTTGCAGGGTTTAACTGTCAGTGCAGTGTAGCGATCTGTACAAAACAATTTTGCCGCTGAAAGTCTCGTCTGCAGAAAACAATGGCGGGCAGTGCTCCCACACTGGCAAAAGCAGCAGTCTGATGGGTAAATTCAGTGACCAATTGGCTGTCCCATTAGGATCGTTATGAACAATGCACACTGCTACTCTGGGAAGCATTTAAACATCTAACTCTTCAGGCTTTCCCGGCGATCTAATGACATCTTGGGTCGTCGGGTGTTCTGCCGGATATCAGCGTCGTACTTGCACGATATTTCGGTCACGTAGCTCGTGGCCTTCATCAGGTGCGACCCGAGACTGCTCCTCGAGCGGAGGGGGAAGGGCATAGGCATAAATACTGGACCAGGTCCACTCGAGGAGCAGTCTCAGTTCGCACCTGATGAAGGCCACGAGCTACGTGACCGAAATATCGTGCAAGTACGACGCTGATATCCGGCAGAACACCCGAAACCCAAGATGTCATTTAAACACCTGTCTTGGCGCTGGACCCGCACTGCAGCTACGCATCACCGCACCGGCAACGGTGCCTAGTGACACATATTTCGACAGGAATTTCTCAAGTGTCAAGTATGAAAGAGATGCCACCACCTCATCCTTGCAGGACCTAAACAGACACCTACGTGTCGCTTGGCAGCTGACGGCCACGTTGTCACTTCATGGGGACCGCCGGCGCATCCCGACTCCTGGGGACGTGTGCGGAGTTGGCGGCGTCAGTGTCGGGCGTTGAGTGGCGGGATGTGTTTTTTATTAGCGATGTTTTGTTTAAGCTATGTTCCATCGATTTCACCGACCAGATTAAAAACAAACTACCGTATACATGTGAACAATAGCGATTTAATTAATTTGCATAAATTTTATATATCAACATGGTGTTAGCAGTAGAATAGATACGGGTAGGGTGTGCATGAGTGGATGACGTGGAGGTTAAGTGCAGAACAATAGGTTAATTTGCAAAATTTTTATGTAAAATGCAGTACAATGTTTAAGAGGGTGGGTGACAAAGAAGAATGCGCCAGAAATGGCGTTCAAAAGCATGTGAAATTCGAAAAGTGTACCAGAAAATGGTGTGAGGACATAACTAATTACTTACTTTGGTATCAAAGGCGGTACAATAGGAAGTGGGGTGACATGGAAAACCACTTAACAGAACAAAGGGCTGAACATTAGGTTAAGACACCCAGAGTACAGTGCCGAATATTGCCCCATGTAATTACTTCCTACAAGACCTACATGTTCCAAACAGCAGAGAATGATGGAGCAAGAGAAATCCACCCCCACAAACTGAAATTTCTATAAATAAACAATATATCCTTGAATTTCCTTCCTCTCCACCAAAGGGCTACCAATTTCCATATATTCCATACACTGCCTTGAATCTCCTAAATTGTTAAAATATACAATATTCGACACATTGTCCAAATTGTTTAAAAAATATTCCATACACTACAATCAAATTCCCTCCAAATGACCGATCAACTGAGCCTTTTTCCCGCCATTTCGTCGGAGGGAGGGTGGGAGGGGAGGGGCTTTCCAGAGGGGGAGGTTAATTAATAGATCATTTCAGTTAAGTAGTCTGTGGTGTCACCGCCAGACACCACGTTTGCTAGGTGGTAGCTTTAAATCGGCCGCGGTCCATTAGTACATGTCGGACCCGCGTGTCGCCACTGTCAGTAATTGCAAACCGAGCGCCACCACACGGCAGGTCTATAGAGACGTACTAGGACTCGCCCAGTTGTACGACGACTTTGCTAGCGACTACACTGACGAAGCCTTTCTCTCATTAGCCGAGAGATAGTTAGAATAGCCCTCAGCTAAGTCCATGGCTACGACCTAGCAAGGCGCCATTAACCATTTCTATAGAGAGTCTCACTTGTATCATCAAGAATGCTGTATACAAATGATGGATTAAAGTTAAGTATTCCAGCAGCTACGTACTTTTCTTTATAGCATTCATTACGTATCCTGTTTCAGACCTCACGTCCATCTGCGTGAGATTAACGCGTGCATGTCGGCTACTTCCGAGTGGCGTGGCTGTCTTGCTACGCCACAACACAGTCAATCAAACTGATAAGTGTGACAGGGGCTATTCCAATAACTCAGACCTGAAAGTGTACCTGTAGCAGCGAGTGAGAGAGGGTGGGCTCGAGGTTTCCTGGCGGGGAGGGGAGTGGGAGGGGGTGGGGGAACAATACGGTAAGTGCTTGTCAATTAAAAGGAAGGATCGTTTTCGCAGAACAATAGGTTAAGGAATTGTCAGTCAAAGGAGAACAATAGGTTAAGTACCTGTCAATCAAAGGAGAACAACAGGTTTGCCCCAGAATGCATACCCGCCACTGATGTAGGCAATCTGTACTAAGAAAATGGACTGCCGCCGCACTTGATCCACTACTAATGAGTACATTCATCGTCAAGCATTTTGTTTTCTTGAATTTTACTTTGTGTGATGATTAGTAAGGTATCTATGTGATTTGTGGCATGTGGAGGAACTGTCAGTGGTTACAGTAGTGCTCAAAAGTATTTTATAGAGATAATAAATTCAGTAAAAAAATTATATATGAGAAAATTTAAACAAAATAAGTTAATTACCAAATCTTTTTAATATGTACTTATTTTTCTTAGACATATTACACAATTCTAATCTTTGCATCAGTACCGAAATCTAAAACACGGAATCAAAGTGGAAGTTCAAGCAGTCGCTGAAAAATGTTCACAATCAAAGAATTACACGCCAAGATTCAAGAAATAACACGAAAACAAGAAGCATTCGCGGTTAGCATACGAGAAACAATGACAGAGAACTTTTCTAAACAAAACGCTCACATTGATGGACGTTTTAACAATTACACAGAAAACTGTTTGATACGCCACTGCAAACTGGTGCGATAGAAGGATAAAGAACGAAAAGAACTATTACAGCGACAGGACGACAAAAAGAAAGTGTTTGCTCATGGAAAAACTTGTGTAGAGAATCACGTGCACTCGATTGCGGAAGAAATCGAAACGGTTAAGGAGACAAATATTCAAATACACGAGATGCTCACGGAAATCCATTCACACACAATTGAGGCGAAAATTTCTATAGACACTGAAATCCAGAATATTAGGGATAAATTAACAGAATAAGTCCAGACACTAACTGACAAAATAGAACACACAAAAATCAATCAAGACCCAGAAAATTTGAAAGCAGATTTTAAGAAAGTAACCAAAAGTAATCGTAAATTACGAAACGAACTGACAGAAAAGATGGACAAACTCACTACAAGAATAGATCTGTTAGATACTAACAATGACAGTAAATCAGATGACACTACACCAGTCTCAGTTCAACAGATTTCTAATAGAAAACATACGCAAATTACAAATGTGCAACAATCGCAGACCTAGAATCATGTAATACACTCCTGGAAATGGAAAAAAGAACACATTGACACCGGTGTGTCAGACCCACCATACTTGCTCCGGACACTGCGAGAGGGCTGTACAAGCAATGATCACACGCACGGCACAGCGGACACACCAGAAACCGCAGTGTTGGCCGTCGAATGGCGCTAGCTGCGCAGCATTTGTGCACCGCCGCCGTCAGTGTCAGCCAGTTTGCCGTGGCATACGGAGCTCCATCGCAGTCTTTAACACTGGTAGCATGCCGCGACAGCGTGGACGTGAACCGTATGTGCAGTTGACGGACTTTGAGCGAGGGCGTATAGTGGGCATGCGGGAGGCCGGGTGGACGTACCGCCGAATTGCTCAACACGTGGGGCCTGAGGTCTCCACAGTACATCGATGTTGTCGCCAGTGGTCGGCGGAAGGTGAACGTGCCCGTCGACCTGGGACCGGAACCGCAGCGACGCACGGATGCACGCCAAGACCGTAGGATCCTACGCAGTGCCGTAGGGGACCGCACCGCCACTTCCCAGCAAATTAGGGACACTGTTGCTCCTGGGGTATCGGCGAGGACCATTCGCAACCGTCTCCATGAAGCTGGCCTACGGTCCCGCACACCGTTAGGCCGTCTTCCGCTCACGCCCCAACATCGTGCAGCCCGCCTCCAGTGGTGTCGCGACAGGCGTGAATGGAGGGACGAATAGAGACGTGTCGTCTTCAGCGATGAGAGTCGCTTCTGCCTTGGTGCCAATGATGGTCGTATGCGTGTTTGGCGCCGTGCAGGTGAGCGCCACAATCAGGACTGCATACGACCGAGGCACACAGGGCCAACACCCGGCATCATGGTGTGGGGAGCGATCTCCTACACTGGCCGTACACCACTGGTGATCGTCGAGGGGACACTGAATAGTGCACGGTACATCCAAACCGTCATCGAACCCATCGTTCTACCATTCCTAGACCGGCAAGGGAACTTGCTGTTCCAACAGGACAATGCACGTCCGCATGTATCCCGTGCCACCCAACGTGCTCTGGAAGGTGTAAGTCAACTACCCTGGCCAGCAAGATCTCCGGATCTGTCCCCCATTGAGCATGTTTGGGACTGGATGAAGCGTCGTCTCGCGCGGTCTGCACGTCCAGCACGATCGCTGGTCCAACTGAGGCGCCAGGTGGAAATGGCATGGCAAGCCGTTCCACAGGACTACATCCAGCATCTCTACGATCGTCGCCATGGGAGAATAGTAGCCTGCATTGCTGCGAAAGGTGGATATACACTGTACTAGTGCCGACATTGTGCATGCTCTGTTGCCTGTGTCTATGTGCCTGTGGTTCTGTCAGTGTGATCATGTGATGTATCTGACCCCAGGAATGTGTCAATAAAGTTTCCCCTTCCTGGGACAATGAATTCACAGTGTTCTTATTTCAATTTCCAGGAGTGTAATTTGTTACATCAGAAAATCAATTCTTTACAGCAAGGGATAGCTGACACACAAGAAACAACTGCAAACAATCAATTCCAACAGAACACACACCAATAAGACATGTCTCAGATGCACAGTACATATAATGTCGGTAGACTTCAGAGAGTAAGAGATCTTAATCAGGCAGTAAGACACATAAATTCATACGCACAACATTACGAAAATAATTACACACAAAGGCATGACGGTTTCGACCACAAGCATTTCCTTTCAGTGAGAAAGTTTAAAACATTTAAAAACGACAGGACGCAAATACATCCGCTGGGCTGGATCCAACAATTCAATGCGGCATTCCCACCGTCATGGCCAGTTCAACATAAGCTAGAATTTATTATTAGTTTTCTTGATGGGGAACCAGAGAGAAGAATGCGACCAATTGCTAGACAGTGTGTTTCAGTAGAAGCATTCCAGGAAGCATTTCTAGCAGCATATTGCTCAGATACCACACAGAGTAGCATTAAAGATCGGCTAATTAGTTTGCCAAATTTCGAGAATTCTATTTTCCCAACAATCACACAATTTTTTTAGTATATGATTCAACAGAACCAATACCTCAATGAGCCATACAGTCAATCCGCATTAATACAGTTGTGTATTTCAATACTCCCCAGGGCATTAAAAGTGTCATTATTAACAGGCCAGCAAAAGGACAGCATGCACACATTTACAGACATCCTGCAATTGCTAGAGGTACACCAGGTATATTATGCGTTTCTTAATAAGAACTTTTCACGACATAACGCAAACCAGACAAACAATGCTAATTTTGAGCAAACACGATTTGGCAATAACAATCGTAATAAACATATGAAAATTTTAATCGAGAATACACACAGGGATTTAATGAACAATAGCATAATAACAATGTACATTACAATTCAAGACAGAACAAAGCCATCCAAATAACATGACACATATACGACAGGAAATGCCGAACCGGTCAAACTTTCACATGACTCATCGCCCAGATAATGCGGCAGGTGCAAGCCATTATACAGTTCAGCCACAAAATACACAAAACGATCAAAGACAGCCTTTTCAGAGAAACATGCGCGCCTTGCCATATAACCAAAGCTATAACGACAGAAGGGGAGGAAACGAACACCGACCGCAAAGAACATTCCACAATGATAATTTTATAGAAATTCAAACAGTGCACAACAGCCAAGTTATCGTATGAATGTACCAGAAAAGATTTCATCCGTCACCGCTAATAATCAAAACGGTAGAACAGTTCAGCTCATAGAAAACACATAACATTCCCCGACAGAAAATGAAATGTCAAAACATTTATGACTAGAGATAGCCTGTGATGATTCTCTAAATGACGACACTATGGATAAGGACAGAAAAGATAACGATAGAGAATGCCATTACATTGGACGACGTGCGAGACACATTGTTACACAAAAAACCGATCATACAGAAAACTATATGCCACCCAATAATCCAGATAAATTTAAAGTCACAAAATATTTTAGCAATAATTGATTCAGGCTCACCAATGTGCGTAATTAACGAAGACACATTTAACAGATGCAATAGCAATAATGATTACCCAGTATTCCCGTTAAACAAAACTAAAGTTAAGGGAGCATTTCCAGGAAAAAGCATTGAAGTCGAAAGACAGACACAATTAACGTTTGTTTTTGCAGGGCAAACTTTCCACAGCAATTGTTGGATAGTTCCACATTTAACAACTGATATAATATTAGGAATGGATATTCTCGTACAGTACGACACAAAGATTGACTTTAAATCGTCATACCTAACATTACAGAAGGAAGACAATGAAGTGATAGTGAGATTTCAAAACACAGTATCCTCAGAAGTACAAAATATGCACAGGATCGAGATTATTGCAGATTCTAAAGACAACGATTGTTATCTCACACTATACACGATACACATAATGACGACATGGCAGAGGAACAGGAGTATAATGAATTAGAGACAATTACACGCAAGGTTGGAGACAGCATAGCAAAAGACGACACAGAGCGCACAGAATTAGAAAATATTCTTGTACAACACAAAATAGTTTTTAACAATGTTCCAGGAACGATGGCAGGATTTATGTACGAATTTCAGGTGAAACCACACGAGACTTTCAAAGCAAAACACTATCCAATCCCGCATATACATACATACAGAAAGAGTTATGAGCAATAATTGATCAGGGTATCATTGAACTAGCAGCAAGCTAATATATGAATCCATTACACATCTTGAAAAGAAGGATGGATCACTCCGTTTAGTTTCAGATTCACGTCAGGCTAATTAAATAATCATTACAGAAACTGACCGACCACAGACGTTAGAAGAGTTACTGCAAAAGTTTCATGGCACCTCTATATATACCACCCTCGATCTAAAATCAGTATTTTGGCAAATCCAGTTGCATCCAAATTGCCGAAAGTATACGGCATTCCTTTGCTTTGGTGAATGTTACCAATTTTGTAAACTTCCGTTTGGACTAACGATTTCGTCTGCAGCCTTTATACGAGGCATGAATACAGTTCTCCCACAGGATCTTAAAAACAAAATTATTACATATGCAGATGACATTCTAATCGCAGCAGAAAACTGGAAACAGCACAACCACACCTTTCAACAATTACTGAATACAGTCGAGCAGAGCGGTGTAACTATAAACCTCCGTAAATCTGAATTTGGAAAAGCCTCAATAAAATTTCTAGGTCATATCATTTCACAAACAGATATTGCATCAGACTCCGACAAATTGCAAGCATTGAAAGATATCGACATGCCAACAAATAAGAAGGAACTTCGGAGCTTTTTAGGCCTTATTAATTATTTAAGAAAATTCATTCATTATAAAGCGTAAGACACACTCTTGGTATACCAGCTCACAACTAAAAACACAATTTGGTCATGGAATGAAGACGTTGAAGCTGAATTCGAGAATTTGAAAGAAGCGTTACTAACGACACCTTTGTTATCACATCCTGACCCAACACAAAACTTTTCCATTGCAACAGATAGTTCAACTACAGCACTAGGAGTACTTATTTTCCAGGAAGTAGCGGAGGAAGGTACGACAATCGTTAAACATATTGCGTTTGCAAGTAGGATACTTTCTCCATCAGAGCGCAATTAGTCTGAAACAGAATTGGAGACGCTATGCGTAGTATGGGCGTTTAAGAGATTCCGTCATTATCTATACGGGAGACACACCACAGTATATACGGATCACCTAGCAATCTAGTTTTACAGATGATAGATTAAGTCGTTGAAAATTATATCTACAAGAGTTCGACTTTACTACTGCAGACATTCCAGGCACGTAGAATATTGTTGACGACGCAATATCGAGATCTATACACCATAAACGACTAAAGAAAGAAAATACCTTCTCCTGCAACAACCATAGTATTATGTATATCAAACAAGTAGCTTTCTAAAACTTTATATCATCAGAATTACAGGACATAGAGAGAGAACAGCAGAAAGATGAAACACTAAAAGAGATTGTAACGCTTTGGCGAGACAAGAGCAACGCAAAAATCAGACATAATTGCACTATACATCAAAATATTCTGTTTATTTTCTCATACCCAGACGGCAACAATTGGCTTTTATGCATTCCAGAAGGGATCAGAAACAAATTGATATTGTATACGCACATAAGCTTTGGCGAGACAAGAGCAACGCAAAAATCAGACATAATTGCACTATACATCAAAATATTCTGTTTATTTGCTCATACCCAGACGGCAACAATCGGCTTTTATGCATTCCAGAAGGGATCAGAAACAAATTGATATTGTATACGTACCTAAGCTATGCACATTATGGAGCTAGGAAATGCTTTCTAATTCTTCGAAAAAATTGCCACTTAAACAATATGGAAAAACACATTCGCAAAGCTATAGCATCCTGTAAGATATGTCAGAAAACTAAATCATCAACAGTATCACATATTCCACCATTGTATCCCATCATACCGGTTAAGTTAAGACACATGGCAGCAGTAGATCTTTCCGGTCAAATCCCCAGAACAAGTAAAGGTTATAGTTATATTCTAGTAGCCGTAGAACTGACATCCAAATTTGTAACATTTTCTCCACTAAGGAAAGCAACAGCTAGAACAGTATCAAGAGGATTTGTAAGAGATTTTCTATCAGTAGTAGGACATGTACAGAACGTTATTTCAGATAACGGACCGCAGTTTAGGTCAGACATATGGAAACGAATGTTAGAGAGTAAGAACATAACACCAATATACATATCAAGGTATCACAGTTCTTCTAACCCGTCGGAAAGAATAATGAAAGAGATCGGGAAACTATGTCAAATTTATTGCCACAGAAAGCATACAACATAGGACGAATACATTTCACAGTTTCAGGAAGTAATAAATGCAATACCTAATAACGATGCTCTCACCAACTGTAATACTGAGGAATAAAGACCCAGCGAATAAACTTACATTACTTTTCCAAAGAAGCGTAGACTTCGTCATTGTGAGATAACAGACATGGCACTAGCAAACATTAAACGAGCTGCACATCGTCGGAAGAGACAGCAGAAGCAGGTAAGTATATTACGCAAGTACGAGATTGGCGATAAGGTACTATTCCCTACCCATTATCTGTCACATAAAGGGAAGAACCGACGCAAAAAATTTGAACTTCTATATGCAGTACCGTACAGAATTCGAAATATTCCGCACGCTAATGTAGTACACATTAAGACATTCAGAACAAAAAAAAAAATCGAGAGGAAACCATCATACATCAAACATAAAGAAATTCTTAAAATAGAAAACCCTTCTTACGGGGATACATATAGACAGAGTATAACAATGAGCTTTTTGACACATTCCAGCAAGCCGGAACACAGTGTGCTACTAATGGGTTATTTACGTACACAACAGGTCGCCTCGACTCGACTGCAGATAATTACACTAAACGTTAATAGCAGTCTTAGAAGCTTTCTCGCAGGACATTTATTTCACATTATGTAAGGTAAGTGAAGCAATTAACAGGACTACCTTCAATGTAAATGTATAACACGTACAAATGATTTTCATACAGTAGTAGCAATTAGATGTATTCTTTAACCCGTGAATGCAGCATTGTTGTCATAGTTCACCAAAATAAACGTAGTTTTAATTATAATGCAAGTATTGAATATCGAGAAATATGGATAAATGCTTTACAGGTCATGCCGAGAGCTGACGCGATTTTCCAGATGCAGAGAGATGTTGAAGTAACCATGAAAATTTTATTATAGGTAATGCAGAGAGATGACACGAGGTACAAAGGAGAGAGGAGAATGAAGATGTTAGTACATAAGGAAAATAATTTAGTAACTGTTTATTTCGATAACAAGTGACACAGCGCAGCGCAGCACTACGGATGGAGAAACCACGTTACATTGCTTACTGTATGTACTTTGCTATTCGAAAAAAATTTTCTGCTTTGAACATGATATTTTTAAAATCAGGTACATACATAGGAAAAACAGATCACGCCAAATGTCAGCATACCGATTCGCACTCTGCGTAATATACAAATGTTTTTTTCTTAAATAATAGTGACGAAGTGTGCTACACAACTCAAACGTAATTTATAGTCGACTGACAATATGACTCGTAACTGACGACCACATTACCGAACAGAACACACAAAAGGAAATTTATCTACTGAAGTCATAGAAACTGACATAGTTTGTCAAAATGTACTTGCATATTTCAAAAACTGTGAAGTTATATAAGAGACTCTTGATGTAACTGTTTATACTAACACCAAACTATGATTTAGCTAAAGGAAATTTAACTACTAAAGTTACAGCAAATGACACAGCTTGTCCAAATGTATTTGTATAATTCACAACCTTTGAAGTAATATAACAGTGTTTTTATGTAATTATTTATATGAGCACCAGATTATGATTTATTTAAAGGAAATTTATCTGCTAAAGTCACAGAAAGCGACATAGTTTGTATAATGGTACTTGTCTATTTTAGTTAAAGTGTTGATATCTAAATGAACTACTAAATTCCACTTACAGGAATATTTGTTTATGTTATTGACTCTCACGTAATGTCATATATACTGCAGGCTAAATTCACTACAGATGAAAAATGTGTTTTGTATGTAATTGTTTAAAACTGTAAACTTTTTCTAGAGTCACACAAGGTGACATATTTTGTCCTTTTAAACGTAAAATAAGAATACGGAAAAGATAATTTTTATGAGCACAGAGGAAAGAGATGATGTAAAATTTGGTAATAACGGTATCAACCATATCCGTGAACCTTTTGACAAAATGATTATACCTGTACCTTAATTCCTGTGCATCGCCATGGTTATGGAGCGCAAACAAAGTGAATAGTGAACCACGTTACTTCAACCTATGATGTTTTCTATGAGGTGTCGGTGTACCAAGATGCACACCACAGTCAATAGGTGCTTGCATTCCAAGATGCACACCATCACTATTAATGGACAATTGGAGTTGGAACTCGTACCTGATGTAGCTGCGGCAACTAAGGCAATTCGACAGTTAACTTAGTGTTTGGTTACACTAAAACTATGGATCAAAGAGACGACAGAATCACATGGCGAAACCTGGTGTTGTGCTACGTGAGGAAAAGAAACGGAGTTTTGAGTGCATTCACAGACAGTTGCCAGTGCTTTGACCATGCTATCCATTCCTTTTTTTTCCCTTCCTAAATAAATAATAGATGCCAATTTTAACATTGAAACAAATTTATAATGAAACATAAACTATGTTCTAATTTTTTGCCATTCATTACTATTAGAGATACAAATAACTTTTACTACCTGATGTACACTTCCAACTTGCTGACTCATATTATTTATATATTTTGATGTATACTCTTTTGAATACTCTCTTTGTTAGACTTAGGAAAACAATTCTTATAACAGTATATGTATGTGCTTTGTTGAGAGAAATATTCTTTCATTAACTTACTAATTACTACACATATTTCTATAATCAAATTTTCTCCTTACGTCAAGTCCAGATGACTTAACGACGTAGGAAAATTTTAAGGAAACCCAGTGCAGGGTTATGTAAGACGTGTATATTTCTATTGTTTATTGTCAAATGACAATTTATGAAAGATGTTTATATTTTATTAATAGGATTAAGCAGGAATAATTAATATTTGTCATTTTGGAAATGATTGTGGTAGCAGGGAATGTCTACACCAAAGTATTTTTGGAGGGAGAGACCGCATATTGATATAATTTTAAAAAGGGTGGGAGAGACCGCGCATTGATACATTTTGTAATGGTAGCAGGGATGTCTGCACTAGAAAGCATTGTTGGCGGGAGAGACCGCACTTTAGCGTTCGTAGGAAGTCACTAGTAAGCGAGCTGTGAAGCGAGTCGGTAGCAGGTCTGAAGCGAGAAGGTGAGAGGAGCGGTGTGCCTGACAGCCACCAGCTATGATTTACAAGAGATTATAAACGGATGTACAGAGACATCAGCTAACTATTATCATAAGAGGAACTAATATTATTGAATTATGTTTTTTGAGAAACTCAAGACTACTGAAGATATGTTTGCACAATGCTAGTTGTAAGATTATTGTGAAAAGTAAGTCCCATTTGAACGTTTGTAAAATCATTTCATTACCAACAGTAAATATTTGAAGAATCGTTTTCAGAATATAATTAATTTTTGCCAGCAATATCGCATTATTGACTATAATCCATCCCAAAAACCATCAACGTAAAACTTTGCAAAATTTTATTGTTGTCAAGAAAAAGTTTAACTATGAATTACGTAACTTCAGTCAAATTAATTAAAGATTAACGTCAGCTTTGCTTTTAAATAATAACCTCAGCTTTGGTAATAAATCCAGCCACTTATTATGACAGCCCACCAGCAGCTAATAGAGTATAGTAAAACAGAGTAAGTATATTCATGTCGCAGTTCGATGTAGTAGTCAGATGGCGATCCAGTAACAGTAAAAAAGGTAAGGAACAATTTTGGGTTATTGCAGGTAACGACTGAGGACCACGATGATGACACATTCGATGTTTCGTCGAAATAATCAGCAAATCACTTTTAATAAGCAGGATTTAAATTTTATGCTGAGATTGCACTTATTATTATTGAGAAAGAGAATTAATTTCAAAGGGAAGACTTCATTTGTTATTATTAAGCAAGAGATAGAAATCCTAAGGGAAGGTTTCATAGGTTATTGTAGAAGGGAAGGTTGCGTAACAAAAGACATATAGAGGAGATGGGAAGGTTTCAATACACTCTATTTTTCTTAGACATATTATACAATTCTAATCTTTGCATCAATAATAAAACACAAATGAACAAATTACATGGCTTCAAAAGTATTTTGTATAAACTAATCAGAAGAAAAACAATAATGAAATCTGGACACATTATGTTCTTGGATTAATACTTGTATGTATTATTGCAGCACACATGGATGGCACAGAGTCGACGAGTTTGGCCAATCGCACCTGAGGAATATTCTTCCGCTGCTCATACAATTTTTTGCAGAATGCCTCCTTGCTGGTGCAGTTTTGTTGGCGAACACTTCTGTCCAGCTCGCCCCAAAAATGTTCTGTGGGAATGGCTTGGCCATTCGAATAACTTTGCTCTATGCTGTTCAGAACTGTCTTCACATGAGCAAAAGTGTGTTATGGATCGTTGTCTTGCTGGAACTGTCAATTACAACGCATATTTCTTCTTCCGTGAGGTATCACATGGTCTGCTAATATTTCATGATACTTCAGACTATGCATCCCACGAATTTAGATGAGAGCACCTACACCTGTTTGTGAGAAACAGCCCCACCCGCTGGTACTTCGTCCTGCACGCTTCACGGTGAGTATGGGTACTTTCTGACATTTCTCTTATTTTTCGGCCACCGAACTTACTGTATCACGAAATAGATTAAATCTGCTTTCGTCACTCCATAGAATTTTTGACCATCTTCAGTGGCCCATGGCAAGTACTCCTTAGCAAACTATATCTCGCCTTCGTATTTTTTACACGTACCTCCGGTTTTCGACAAGGATTCTTGCCATTCAGGTCTATTACTGCTAGGTGACGTTTTACCTATACATCATCAAATATTGCCTGGGATGATTTTTTGCGATAGCCATCGATTACTTTCGAATGATCCTATCTTCATTTTTGGCAGTTTTTCAGGGCCGTCCATTCCGCCCGTTGTTCTCTATTGGCCTCCGTTTCTCCCGTAGGCGGGCCTGGACATTCACAAGCCATTGCGAAATGCCAAACACGTTCGCAACGCGGAAGTGAGTTTGGCCTTTACACTGTGCTGTTAAGATAGCTTGTCTGAAATCTACTGAATATTTTTAGTTTTAGGCATTGCTGTAAGTAAATAAAAACATAGAAATAGAATTAGATTTTCTGTGTGTAGTTAATTTGTTGCAGTCTTCCAATGCCACAAAATACTTAAATACACTTTGGAAACACTGTTTATGGGTAAAGTCCATGCTTACCTGCACTCAGTATTCGAAACACGTAACCAAGGCGAGGTGAAGCTGTCTTCTGTCTGAACAACCGGTTTGTTTTGATTCTGCATATACCACGGTAGACAAACACGCCTATCAACCTAACAGTTCAAATACAAAATACTTTTGACAGATACTGTTTGTAGATTAATGAGATTCAATGTTGGCAGTTGCGTTTTGTTCTGTGTATTTTTGGGGACAGATTGTCAGTGTACTTCTTGGAACGCGCTTTTTTCTTAAATTTGAAATGGGCACTTACAACACGGACATATGGTAAGGTGAGAATAACAGGGTCACAATCTGCTTGCCAAAGATGATCAAGACCGACACAAAGGCTTGTGAGATAGAATTGTTTTTAAGGAAACCAGGTGCAGTAGGATGCAAAGGAATATACGGTGCTGTAGCCTTACTTCCAGTGGGTTATCACACATTGGATCTATTCCAAATTCCAAGTAAAAGTGGTTAGCGTAACTGTTAAACGAATGATGAGGCTAGAACTACGTGGTAGTGGGTTACTAAGTAATGGTACAATCTGCAGCATAGCAAGAACAGCTTTTTGTCTTCCAGTACTGTCACTAGGACCACTATAGTGAATGTGACACAGCCCTTGTTGTGCTGGCCAGATAAGTTATTGATGGCACCATTAACCCAGAATCTAAACAACACCTTGATCCCTGACTTCCATTTACTTGATGAACTTACATCTACACAAAAAGGATGCAATACTGCTGAGCATTTACAGCAATACCATGATGAACAACACAGTAAAATCATAACATTGAGTATCTCTGTTTCTGGTAATGTTGTGGTTCAGACTATACTTTGTGTAACCTGTATCTTGTTATGGCGTAAGGTTGAGCGCAGGCACGCCAGTCGGAAACAAGAGAGTAGAGAGGGCTGTGAAGAAAACGTCAGACAATTCCACACTGACCGACCCCTCTCCACGACGACAACACAATGTCAGCGCCCTCTATGTGAAGAGGACAATAGAGCCACGCCGACTGGTCACGGCGCACTTCCACAGCAGCATCATGATTGGACACTTCAAGACCAGCGACTTAGGGATTCTATACAGGGTGTTACAAAAAGGTATGGCCAAACTTTCAGGAAACATTCCTCACACACAAATAAAGAAAAGATGTTATGTGGACATGTGTCCGGAAACGCTTAATTTCCATGTTAGAGCTCATTTTAGTTTCGTCAGTATGTACTCCAACTTGATGAAATTGTAAATTTTCACAATCAACATGTGTGGGCTGACGAGAATCAGCACGCAATTGTGCAATCACGTCATCAACACAGATTTTCTGTGAACGTTTGGGCAGGCAATGTTGGTGATGTCTTGATTGGACCCCATGTTCTTCCACCTACGCTCAATGGAGCACATTATCATGATTTCATACGGGATACTCAACCTGTGCTGCTAGAACATGTGCCTTTACAAGTACTACACAACATGTGGTTCATGCACGATGGAACTCCTGCACATTTCAGTCGAAGTGTTCCTACGCTTCTCAACAACAGATTCGGGGACCGATGGATTGGTAGAGGCGGACCAATTCCATGACCTCCACGCTCTCCTGACCTCAACCCTCTTGACTTTCATTAATGGGGGCATTTGAATGCTCTTGTCTACGCAACCCCGGTACCAAATGTAGAGACTCTTCGTGCTCGTATTGTGGACGGCTAATGTGGAGGGCTGCATCAGCGCATCAGGGATTCCATGCGACGGAGGGTGGATGCATGTATCCTCGCTAGCGGAGGACATTTTGAACATTTCCTGTAACAAAGTGTTTGAAGTCACGCTGGTACGTTCTGTTGCTGTGTGTTTCGATTCCATGATTAATGTGATGTGTAGAGAAGTAATAAAATGAGCTCTAACATGGAAAGTAATCGTTTCCGGACACATGTGCACATAACATATTTTCTTTCTTTGTGTGTGAGGAATGCTTCCTGAAAGTTTGGCCGTACCTTTTTGTAATACCCTGTATACTGAAGAACACTGTTTATTTGGTCTGTCATCCTTTGCTTGTGATGCATCTTCTTAGCACAAAGTATTGTGATCATTTTCTTTTGCAATAAAAGTCATTAATACGATTTGCTTGAACTGTTGTCTAGCAATCCGAGAAAGCAGGTTTCCTAGACATCGCATATTTGATGAGTAGGCAGGATCCAACATATCTAATTTGGGCAGATAATTGTCTGACTAATCGAGCTCCCACTGCATCAGTTGCCAGCAAACTGGGTTAATATTAGAAAGTGTACTTAATTTAATGAGCAGACAATGAACAATGTGGTTCATGCAGAAAATATTGTACATTTATGTTAGTTCATGGAAGATGTTGTTCAGATTTTTTTTTAAATGAAGACAGTTTGTCATACGATGAACCAAGTTTTACAAAGGAGACAGGAGTGTTGTGTCATGCTTCCAACTGACGAACAGTATGGCTCCTGTGTCCATTTAATAGTATGACATCATACGAAGGGTATCGCACCTCTCGCAGGTAACTAGGTGCTACGGCACAAGAACATGTATCCACAATTCAAGAAGATGTATTGAGTAAGCTGACATTAGAGAAACTGCCACTCAGTACTTCTGAAAATTAGAGTTGTGACACATTACAGCATCGACAGGGCTTCTGGAGCATCTGACGAGGCAGAGAAGTCAGGCCAAATGGTGTCACGATTTCCCAAAGATTATGCCCGGCAGTTCCAGCCTTTTATGACTTAGGCCAGGAGTGCTCCCATTTAATAAACACCAGCAAGTCAGGCTCATATGCATACCACCTAATTTACACTGTGAGTCCTACTTCTGATCAGTGGATTCAGATAAACAATCGATGCCAGCCACTAGTTGTGAGAAGAAGTCCACATCCATTTACAGCCTGAGATGATAGAGAAAGCTGCCAACATCTGCTGCCATTAACTGTAGGCCACTACTGAAACTGAGTCAGAATGCTGTCGAGCGAGCAGGTGTGGCCGAGCGGTTCTAGGCGCTATAGTCTGGAACTGCGCGACCGCTACGGTCGCAGGATCGAATCCTGCCTCGAAATGGATGTGTGTGATGTCCTTAGGTTAGTTAGGTTTAAGTAGTTATAAGTCCTAGGGGACTGATGACCTCAGAAGTTAAGTCCCATAGTGCTCAGAGCCATTTGAGCCAATGCTGTCGAGTTGCCACCTTTGTGAGGTCAGGCCACCTGCTTGGTGGCTACCATCTGCTGACTGCTGCCTTCCTAGCGCCCCTGGGTTCGAGTCTAGGCCATCTAGATGACCAGGTACCACTGTGCAAGGGGCAAACTTGCCTCTGTTCATCGCGTTGGTCCAGTATATGCTGTTGGTGATCACAGTTCAGTGTGAGCATACGCCATCGCCATTAGCCATGCTGGCAATGTGGAGGCTGCAGTTTGATCCCAGCTGTCTGGTGTGTTTCCTGCTGTGCTGCAAAAAGTTAGCAGCCATAGCTGCTTTCTACTGTCCACCACTCTCTACAGCCATCTTGCGTCAGCATCTCTGTTGCTGTGCTGATGGCTTTATCTAGTTGACAGTTGCACTGCCCATGGATGCATGTCACTCCCCATCTTCCTAGGGGCCTGTTTCTGAGGCTGACATGCGCAAACAACTCTGACCACCTATGCCACACAGTTCACTTACTACTCTGGATCCACCATGGTAACTGTTTCGAATAAAAGACCTCCTCAACAAGAAATGTTTCAATGATGAGGTACCATCTGACACCTGCCATCAACACCACAGCAGCCACTCTCTGGGGAGAGGCGGAGGGGGGAGTGAACTGCACTACGTCTTGTCATATAGGCAACCCAACTCATCAGCCACTGTAGAGGCCATGCATTTGGTATCTATAGTAATAACAGAGATCTGTGGTATGAATGAGGACGCTTTTCTAAATGGTTGTCCTGAATCTAGTGCTGTTTAGACTAGTTTACGAGTCAAAACAGCACTAGTTTCACAACAACCATTTAAAAAAGCGTCCTTATTCATACCACAAATCTTGTTTACTACCGGTTATGTAATATTGTAAAGCTACCTGTTACCTGTGTCGGAATAGTATGTGTCAGTGCAGTAAGCCAGTAACTAGTCAAGCATTATTACAATTCAAAATTCATGATAAAGACTGTGAATAAGGCGTTTTAATTTATACTGATCTAAAAACACAATACAAATATTCCTTGAAGTGATCTGCAGAAGAGCTTAGAAATAGTTCGAGTGGAACAAATTAAAGCTTTTCACGCTCATGTAATTGTGCTTCAATATTTTTTCTGCAGTATAAATGCACGTTTATTGTGGGATTTACATCTTTATTATTCATGATATGAATTCCACGATACACATTTATTATAGCTCAAGATAAGAAATATTCACGCATCTTTTAAGTGTATAATACAGATGTATTGTGGAATTAATATTTTTACTCTTTCTAAGAATTTTACTCAGTATGCCAAAGTCAATAACTTTATGAAATTCATCTACTGGCTAAATTGTGTGAATTATTTCATAGCGCAGTTCTCTAGTTCGCCTGCTGTCTGTATTTAGTAATGACGGTTATACCTGCACAGAATATGCTCATCAGTGTAACAAAGTCTAGGCTGTAACACTGGAAAGCATTTTTGTGTTGCTTTCGTACATGTTTAGACAAATACTCACTTTTTTAGACATTCTGTTTCATTTGCACAACATAAAACTAGTGCAGAAACAAAAACAAATAGAATAGAGACATGTGCACCAAGTCGGTAGCAAGAACAGGTGGTCACAAAGTAAAAGTGAGATATCTATTCGCTCTTTTCAACGACAGGAACGCCTAATAATATTTACAAAGAAGAATGTTCAAGGATAAGTGATTTTATGTACACATTGTTTCCGCAGTGATGTCATAAATGTTTAGGGATGATGGAGACACACGAATGTGTCACTGCGATATACAAACTTTGCCTTTAAACGACTAAGACGAAAATTAAAAACGGAGATTTCAAAAATTCAGCCCGTGATAAACGTCTGAGAGCGACTACGAAGACATTTGCGACGAATTCCTTAGACGAAAAGCTCTAACTTGTCCTGTGAAATTTTAGTAAAATTGGGATATCTTATCCGAATTTCATGCGGCAAGTTAACTGGTAACGTTTTTCCCATTACTCTAGTAGACACATTTTTAATAATTTCTTTGTTCTGTACAACTTTTACGAGGGTCGGTCAAAAAGTAATGCCTCCCATTTTTTTTCTACTTAAATAAATTAAGTTAAGTGAAAAATTTGAATTTGGCGCCATTCCTCAAACCTTCTTCTGCAATCCACTGCAGTAGTAACTTTCTGTGTCAACAGGTGGCAGCACAGCAGAAGTTTGTAAGATGGCCGACATCGATGTTCGTTTGAGACAGCGTTGTGTGATTGAATTCTTGAATGCAGAAGGTGAAACGCCCATACGCATTCATGAAAGACTGAAGAAGGTGTATGGTGTTGTGACAGTGGATGTCAGCACTGTTAGACGATGGGTTCGTCGTTGTAAGGAAGCTGAAGGGCAAACACCGTTGACTGACGAAAAGCGGAGCGGCAGGCCGGTGAGTGCAGTGACTCCACACAACATTCAGCAAGTTGATGACATCATTCGTGGTGACCGTCGGGTGACTGCAGATGAAGTGTGTCGCATTATTTCTCTTAGTAAAGGCAGTGTGATCACGATTATTAAACAATTGGGGTACTCAAAAGTTTGTGCATGGTGGGTTCCAAGAATGTTAACCGATCAGAATAAAGAGGCAAGGAAAACAATAGCCTCCCAACACTTGCAGCGCTTCCGTTTGGAGGGAGATGAGTTTCTGAAAAAAATTGTGACCGGGGACGAAACATGGGTGCATTTTTTTGAACCCGAATCAAAGAGGCAGTCAATGGAGTGGCGTCACACAAGCTCGCCGAGGAAGAAAAAATTCAAAACTGTGCGATCGGCAGGGAAAGTTATGGCAACAGTTTTCTGGGATACAGAGGGTGTGATTCTGGTTGATTTTTTGGAGCAGGGATGCACAATAAATTCTGTTCAATACGTCACAACCCTCAACGAACTTAAAGCACGTCTTCAGCGAGTTCGCCCAACAAAATCAATGGCAGATGTTCTTCTTTTGCATGACAATGCAAGACCACACACCAGTCGTCACACCTCTGACGAGATTGTCAAAATTGGATGGGAAGTTTTGCCTCATCCCCCATACAGCCCTGACCTGGCACCATCAGACTTCCATCTGTTCGGGCCACTAAAAGAAGCTCATCGTGGGATTCATTTTGAAGATGAGGAGGCCGTCAAAACATCCGTGCGTCAATGGCTTAGGAAGCAGAGCTGTGATTTTTACCGTGCTGGGATACATGCCCTTGTTCAAAGACGGACCAAAACTGTAGAGATGGGCGGAGATTACATTGAAAAATGACAAAATGATCCTCAATGTTGTGGTTTTCAACCTATGTAATTGCATTTAAATTTCCTGACAATTAAACGTAGAAAAAAAATAGGAGGCATTACTTTTTGACTGACCCTCGTACAAAATACTATACTCATACAAGTTGTTCACAGTGCCATTCCCCATCTATTACGTAGGCACAAAGTTCATTTGAACAAGTAAAACATGAGCGGTGTTGTTTGAACAATGCTATAAGCTACAAGAATTCCTGCCAGGAATTCTCTGCATTTTTAACATATTTAACAGTTATTTACATCCCCCTATAAGAGGTGAACAGGATTTGGGCAAACTGCCAGTCCTCGGCCACTGCTTTATAAAATATCTCTAGATCAATATGAATAATTTAAGAAGCATAAAATGGTTAAGATGTGCACGATACGGGGATAGTGTTATAATATAAATTCTTTGTGGTATGATGATAATTTAATGGGGAATCAAGGAAGCTGTAGGTACGGATTTCGATGTTGGAAATATTGGAGAGAAACATATACTGGCATGGAAGAGAGTGTGTGATGTCCAAGTGCGAAGGAAGTGGCAGCTGGGAGGCAGGCGTTAGTATTTGAGTGGTATGCCAGTTGGGCAAGGGAGGGTTGATTGAAGACTTGACACAGCTTGCATTCTGTGGGTTGGACACAACGGTAGATCTGGGGGAAGAGTTTATTGTTTGGGAGGAGTCGTGACTCAAACTGCGCTGGGAAAGCACGTGGAGTGCTTGAAGTTGGAGGGGAGGTGGTATGTGTCGACAGCGGCCCGGCAGCTGGTCAGGTTTTTAAGGAATGCGGGCGATTACAAGGTGCGGGGTCAGAATATTGCAGGGGATTGGAGGGCGGAGGATCTCTTCGTTTTAGGTGTGTGTCTTGTACACAAAATCTGACATTGAACCTTACAAGAAAAAATCTAGTGCTGTTATACTTGATGAAAAGAATGACTTTGAACCAAGAGTAGGTTACAGTACGCTTGTTCGCCCACTGCTTGAATACTGCTCAGCAGTGTGGGATCCGTACCAGATAGGGTTGATAGAAGATATAGAGAAGATCCAACGGAGAGAAGCGCGCTTCGTTACAGGATCATTTAGTAATCGCGAAAGCGTTACGGAGGTGATAGATAAACTCCAGTGGAAGACTCTGCAGGAGAGACGCTCAGTAGCTCGGTACGGGCTTTTGTCAAAGTTTCGAGAACATACCTTCACTGAAGAGTCAAGCAGTATATTGCTCCCTCCTACGTATATCTCACGAAGAGACCATGAGGATAAAATCAGAGAGATTAGAGCCCACACAGAGGCATACCGGCAATCCTTCTTTCCACGAACAATACGAGACTGGAATAGAAGGGAGAACCGATAGAGGTACTCAATGTACCCTCCGCCACACACCGTCAGGTGGCTTGCGGAGTATGCATGTAGATGTAGATGTAGAGTTACTCGTTGGATCTATCTCCCAGGGAATTACCAGCGTAAATGTTCTCGAGAAAGAAATTAAAAGTGATCTGAGTTCCTTCATGCTGGAGCGACATATCACATTTAATCAAAACTGTCCGGACACTCCTATGTAAGGCGCAACTGACCGGTAGATGTCACAAATGGTGGACCCGCCAGTGTAAATGGATGCGATGAGTATCGTGTTGTCAGCAGAGATGCAGTAACAGCAGAATGGGTCGGTCAGGAGAGTTCAGAGACCACGAAGGTGCACTGGGCATCACCTGAGTAACAAATCCATCAGCGACATTTCAACCCTTGTAAAGCCACCCAGGTCGACTGTTGGTGATGTGAGTGTGAAGTGGAAACGCCAAGGAATAATCAACAGCTAAACCAAGACCAGTCAGACCTCTTGTACTGTTGAACATTATGGAGGGTGGTTTCAAAAAATCGCATGAATAAGTTCTGAATTCCGAAGTGCCACCAGCAGCCCCGCTAGCATAGGGGCTGTGGATAGGGATTTAGAACCAATGGGATACAGTGGTCAAGCTGCTCCTCATACGGTACACTTTTCTATAGTCAGTGCTGAGCGACGATTGAGGTGGCGTAATGGCCGACGCCACTGGACGCGGATACCTGTAAACGAACGAAATGGACTCACGAATCTCACTACACTCTGTGGCAATCCAGTGCAAGGGCTTAGGTTTGGTGAATGCCTGGAGAACATTACCTAGCATCACATGTAGTGTCAACATCCACTTACGGAGGAGGTGGTGTTTGAAAAAAAAAATGTTTCAAATGGCTCTGAGCACTATGGGACTTAACTTCTGAGGTCATCAGTCACCTAGAACTTGGAACTACTTAGACCTAAGGACATCATACCCACACCCATGCCCAAGGCAGGATTCGAACCTGCGACCGTAGCGGTCGCGCAGTTCTAGACTGTAGCGCCTAGAACCGCTCGACCACATAGGTCGGCGGTGGTGTTTGACATGTGGATCTTTATCGTGGTTAGGATGTGGTGCCCTTACCATGCGTAGGAAACACTAAATGCGGAAGGATGGAACGAATTTAACAGCGTTGTGTACTGTGCATAGTAGAGAAACAGTTTTGTTACAATGATTGTTTGTATCAACATGAATATGCGCCCTTTCATAAACCAGCACCTGTGAGGCAATGGTTTGTGGGTAATGACGTTACTGAAACTGACTGTCCTGCCCAGAGTCCCGACCTCAGCCCAACGGAAAACCTCAGTGGTGAGCTAGATCGTCGACATCGCTCCAGACCCCAGCGTGCAATATCTCCTGCTTCGGCTTCTGAAGACGAAACGGCTGCCATTCCTCCACAGACATTCTGACACTTTATTTAAAGTCGTCATAGAAGTGAAGAGTAAACGCATGTTCACTAATCAGTTACGGGATTTTTTGGTCAGATAGTATACTTGTATGCAGACAAAATGCGACACAGTGCAGTCTGGAGTGCAGTAATGACATTTTGTTTCTCCACCTCTTGTGATGAACATGTATATGACAGCTTAGTGTGCCTACTCTGCAATGTGTGACACAGACTTAATATGAGGCGTAACAGTGCAGAGTGATATGAAATGGAACGAGCACGTTAGGTCGCTTGTAGGGAAGATGAATGATCGAATTCGGCTTATCGGCAGCATTCTAGAAACGTGCAACTCTTGTCTAAAGGAGACCGCATACAAACGCTTGTGGGATCTATTTTTGAGTACTACTCGAGCGTTGGGTTACCTCATCTTTGCTATTTTAAAGGAAGACATCGAAGAAATTCTTAAGTGTGCTACTAGATTTATTACATGTAGTGTCGGTCACCAGGTGAGAGTTACGGAAATACTCAGTGCACTTAAATGGGAATCTGTGGATAGAAAGAGATGCTCCTTTCGCGAAACACAATTGCGCAAGTTTAGAGAAACAGCATTTGCAAGAGACTACAGAACGATTCTACTTCCACCAACGTACAAACAACGTAACAGCCTTGAAAAGAGGGTAAGAGAAATCAGGGTTCGTACGGTGTCATATACAGTCATGCTCATAAATTAAGAATAATGCTAGTAGATGGTGAAACAACGCTCTGGTTGCAGGCTTAAATCACCTCGGGGTATGACCATGCGGTGCATTTGACCTGCGGTCGTCGCACGGTGGCGTTGGCAGCAGTCCACATACGCAGAGGAGTGTTGATGCACGTCAGAGTACGGTGCAGCGAGTAAGTGTGCAAACGTTTTCAGGCGTGCTAATGGCGACTGTGTGTTGAAAATGGCTCAAAGAACTCATATTGACGACGTTATGAGGGGCAGAATACTAGGGCGACTGGAGGCTGGTCAAACACAGCAGGTTGTAGCAAGAGCCATCTGTGTGCCACAAAGTCTGTCTCGAGATTATGGCAACGATTCCAGCAGATTGGAAACGTGTCCAGGCGCTACAGTACGGGACGTACACAGGGTACAACACCACAAGAAGACACATATCTCACCATCAGTGCCCGCAGACGGCCACGGAATACTGCAGGTAGCCTTGCTCGGGACCTTAGCGCAGCCAGTGGAACAGCTGTCTCCAGACACACAGTCTATAGACGACTGAACAGACACGGTTTATTCACCCGGAAACCTGCAAGGTGCATTCCACTGACCCCTGGTCACAGGAGAGCCCGTAAAGCCTGGTGTCAGGAACACAGTACATGGTCATTGGAACAGTGGTCCCAGGTTATCTTCACGGACGAGTCCAGGTATAGTCTTAACAGTGATTCTCGCCGTGTTTTCTGCACTTCCCGCAGCGGCCTGCGCTGCATAAGGTGATTATTCGTGCTATCGACACGTGGACACATTAATGTGACTGGACAGTCTAGATATAGAAGCAGATTTAGATGTTAGGAACTATTCACATATTAAATTAGTTTGATTATACCGTATAATCAACGACACATGTGTTCTCGATTCCGAAGGCAGTTGCCCTCTGTATTTGTCTTTGTAACTCTCGGCTCAGTTGTTACCTGATCCCAGACTGATACATTTGTCATCTTGTACCATTCACGAGGTTTTGTATCACCACACGAAAATAACCTTTATATCATTGTTATACTCTATACTTGTTAATGCAATCATTCGTCGCATAATTTACCAATCTCGTAAAATTGTTACGACAGTGAATTTCTGTTTGGTGGGAGTCTGATTCCTCCCACGGCATACTTATCCTGATTTAGAATAACGAAGTGACTTCGTCAGACTGTGGCCAATTACTCATTTCTCCCCCGTTTCAGGCTACAGATTAAGCTTAGAGTTCCTTTTCACATATTACTGAAAATTCTGCACCTAGTTTCTTTCTGATAGCTCTCAAAATAGTAAATAAACTACTTTGAAATAAAAGTACAAGTTGAATTAACTATGTGCTTGCACCGCCTCAGTGGCGGATATCGTTTGAGAACGAGTTTCTTGTTTAAGCAAGCCATTTTTAAACTGTAAGGAGGCTGAAGCTTGCAGCTTGTTGCAAGTGTACTTACGTGGTTTCGAAACACCTTGACATTCCTCTGTAGCTCAAGTTGAGTCATGCCGTGCGTGGAAGCAGCTTCCGCTGTCAGCAAAATGGCCACATCCGCGTCTTGAAAGGCAGTTTCGGGGTCATCGGTTGCCACCAAATCTATGAAAAGGCGTTCTGTTAGTGGCGTAGAAACTGGAAGGACAACTGATATCTACCACAACAACGTGAGTGACGATATTCGTGTTTTTTCCTGTTACAGCTTTCAGCTCCAGCGCCCCATATGGGCGAGGGGCGGGTTTGCAGACATACATACAACCCAATTATCAGTCGAATTGGTTGAAAATATGTAAATAAAATGTAATTAAAAAGTGAAATATTCAGATACGGCTTTAAAATTATTAAATGGAAATTTTTCATCTCTCATATTTGAAAAGGTATGAATGAAATGCAGACTTTTGTGTTTCAAAAATATAAAAAAAAAACACCAGATGGCGCATCAAGGTGAAAATCTTACAACAATAAGCACAATGAAAGATGAAAGAGCTACTCTTGGAAAGGATGGTTAGGAAATGGAAGATTATATATTCTGTAGGATCACAAAAGGTCCAGTAGATTCTAACTGTGGAGATTGCCCCCTCCTGTAGAAACGCATACAATTCTAAAAATGGTTGAGACAGGTTTCAGAGCAGGAAAACTACAGGTCCTTAAGCCTAATCAATTTATAGGGGACGGTTGTGGAACCCAGAAAATTAAATGAGTAGCTTTTATCGATATGGAGGCTGCTTAGGACACTGTCAGTCACCTGCACTGTCGCAGAAGATCTACGGGATAACGAAAGATTATGGGCTCACCAAACTTATTCAAAGTTTACTCCAAAACAGGGGACTATATGTGCAGTTCCAGGGTTGACGTAGTCGATGGAGATGTCAAACAAATGGCTTACAACAAGGAAGTGTTCTTTCACCATTGTTATTCAACATCTATATCAACGATCAACGACTTCCGGGGAACTTTACGCCGTAATGTGGCATTTGTGAGTCAAGGGAAATCGTTTGGAGATGCTGAAAACCCACCACAGACGTAATGAGAGAGTTGATTTTCTATTACTCGGACAATCAACTTCGTCCAAGCCCAACTTCAACCTAATTGTGTGCGTTTCACCTCAAGCACAATCAGGCAAGCCGCAAACTTAACATCGCATGGTAATGTTAGTAAATACGACCCATCCAAAATATCTGGGAGTCACTCAGGTCCGTACTCTGAAGTACAAGCAGTAATGCGACAAGGCTACCCGAGTACATACGAGGGACGAGCTGGTGTTGCCATCGACATAGATGTCACTTTAGCGAACTACATAGCAGCAGATAAGATTAATAGTTGCCAAGTGCTTCAGTAGCTAAAATCCAATGACCACGATGAAATTGTCATCGAAGGGGAATGTGGCAAAAGTAGAAGGAGACAAAGAAAGGAAAACATGATTGGCTTAGACATCAGGAAAATGGACTGAGATGACTTAATTGCCTATACTGCAGCTTTTCCAGTCGAATCGCTTTCCGTTCATGTAACCTTTGGTGCGCAGCTACTAACCGAACGCTTGCACAGAACACAGAACTTTTCTAGCCTTCAGAAGAAGGTACATCGTCAGACTAAAATCTCTTGCAGCACAAAAGTTTCCAGGCTGAGGCGAAGGATAAGATGAGAAGAAGAGCTTATCAACGTAATTTACGGCACTCTGAATACAGGACAGTTAATATGCGCCACAAAACATTGCTTCAGGAATCTAAAGGAATACACTAGGAGAAGTTTCTATGAAGGCAATTGCAACTTGACACATGAGGAAGACCGTATAAGGTTAAGGCACTTACTGTCATGTCCACGATTAGTAAAGAGTATGGTTTAACACCGGCTGGATGGAGCGAGCCAACGGAATATCTGCTGTCCACCCTACTTCTCGATGACAACACAAACACAGATACTGAAATGCGGAAATAATATAGAAGTGAGCTAGATAACGAATACGACAATCAGATGCTGGGTGTCCTTTCGCTCAAGAAGAAGTTGCTGTCGGAATTTCCAAGTTCATAAGTGCTGGTCTGGGCGTGGCGGTTCATAAACCCACATACATACTTCTGAAAGGACGACTTCCTCTTGCCCTAAATTTTTCCCTGAGGCTTGACGGAATCCCTATAAAACGCAGCACTGTTTTCAGGTATCTAGATATTTTTCTAGACGAGAAAAGGTGCTTACAGAACATGTAAAATCTATTACTTAGAAAGCGGCTAAAATTATGCATCAGATATCGCGTGCTGGTCCTGCTGACTATAAATAGGATAGTACGCAGTCCAGACGACACAAATATAGAACAGAAGTACAAGTAATGAACATTTCTATTTTTGTACTTAAGTTGTTTTCTAATTCAGATGAATAAAGATCCAGATCCAAGAACAAACCTGTAACTTTTTTGCATAGGCTATGGCATCCCAAGACTGTCTGAAATGAAGGGACTTATAGGCTTTTAGTAATTTTGAAAGTTTGAAATCAATGGCATCAGAATAAGTCCACGTGACTGCCTGGATAATGTAAGATAATTTTTTAATGATACCACAGACTGATCTTCCAGAAAATTACTTTGAAGTCAACTCCAGGAATAAACTTCACTAATTCCCGGTTACTTCCTGATAGTGTCTCAGAGTGATCAAAATTACTAGTGAATCCTTCTCTTCCACTCTTCATATGCACCTGTCAAGCAATATGAACATCATAAGATCAAGCGCGCGAGGTGAATTTTATTTTGAAACTGACAAGAGAACTGAGCTGAAATCTGTAAGACCGGTGCACTGTATTGTGTTCTTTTAGTTTACTGAAAACTGATCAGAAGTGCATTATGTTACTTCCTACACTCGTAAACATGCTGGCAATCATTATTTGAAATTCTGTCACTGACGAATCCCGTCATTGGCTCATGCTGCCACAACGATTACAGTATTCCAGTTAGCGCCAACACTCGACTCTCGGGAATACATTCCTCGAAATCTAATAATTGTTACACCAGCGCGCAGCAGTTTAAAACTATTATTCGTTATATTGGAGTAGTTTAATATAATGATCATGGCTAATCACTGTCAGAAACAACACTAATTTATTTGACGAAGGAGTCAGGTACAGCCACCAGTCCCGAATGATAAGTATCTATTAACGTTATAGATTCTGAAGAAGGATAGCACATGTACACTACTGGCCATTGAAATTGCTACACCACGAAGATGACGTGCTACAGACGCGAAATTTAACCGACAGGAAGAAGATGCTGTGATGTGCAAATGATTAGCTTTTCAGAGCATTCACACAAGTTTGGCGCCGGTGGCGACACCTACAACGTGCTGACAGGAGGAAAGTTTCCAACCGATTTCTCATACACAAACAGCAGTTGACCGGAGTTGCCTGGTGCACGTTGTTGTGATGCTTCGTGTAAGGAGGAGAAATGCGTACCATCACGTTTCCGACTTTGATAAAGGTCGGATTGTAGCCTATCGCGATTGCGGTTTATCGTATCTTATCCGCATGGCTGTAACGGATCGTGCAGCCACGTCTCGATCCCTGAGTCAACAGATGGGAACGTTTGCAAGACAACAAACATCTGCACGGACAGTTCAACGACGTTTACAGCAGCATGGACTATCAGCTCGGAGACCATGGCTGCGGTTACCCTTGACGCTCCATCACAGACAGGAGCGCTTGCGATGGTGTACTCAACGACGAACCTGGGTGCACGAATGGCAAAACGTCATTTTCTCCGATGAATCCAGCCCATCCACTCAACAACTCGCTCCGCCCTCCCCCTACTGCCGAGGACATCATCCGTTTCACCACCATTGTGCTCCAAAACATCCAGCCCTTCCAGCGCTCACACACTCTTTCCCAAATCGCCCTCGCTGCCCGTTCCATCTTCCATCTTACCACCTATGCCACATACTCCCACAACCAGGCCCATTTCACCTTCACCCCCCTCACTACCCTCGTCTAACTCTCCCCTCCCATGGTACCACAACATTCGCTCCCTGCCCACCCACAAACTCCTCTTCCTCCACACCCTCCGTCAGCACCGCGTGGATGCCTTCATCCTAAATGAAACCTTCCTTCAACCCCGTATCTCCGTCTCCACGGCTCCTTACACCCTACACCGCACCGATAACCCGTACCCTCTGGCGCTTGGCGGAGTTGCTACAGGCCACCTCAAGCACCTCCCTGTCCAGCCCCAACCTCTCCTTAACAATCCTGCCGAGCATCTCACCCTCAGCCTCTTCTTCCCCACCCTTACCAACACCTGTGCCACCATTTATGTCCGCCCTCGCACCCCCATCCTATACGATTTCCTGGCCCACATTGACCGCAACTTCTCCACCTACGTAATTGCCGCCGACCTCAATATCCACAGCCGTGATCCTGCCAACCTCCAGCGGTGGCATCAGTTTCTCACCACTCTCCAGGGAGACCTGGTTCCCCTGGCTCATCACACCCGACCCAAATCCAACACCACTCCTGATGTGGTCCTTGCCTCTCCCAACCTCCTTGGGCGCATCACCGCAGATGTCCTTGACCTCATTGGCAGTGACCATGCTCCTGTTCTCCTCACTATCTCTAATGGTCGCCATCCCCGCAACGCTCCTCGCCCTGACGTCCCTCCTAAACTTGTCCATGATTACTCCTGTGCCAACTGGGATGCCTACCGGGACTCCATTCACACCCAGGTTGACGGACACGACCTTACCCTCCATTCTCCTGATGACATCTCTCGCACTGCTGCCTTCCTGCACCAGACCTTGTCTGACGTCGTCGCCACCCATATCCCCACCAAAGCCATCCACCCTCACCGCCCCGCCCTGCCTCCACAGGCCGTCCTTCTCCTTCGAGAGTCCCGCCGCCTCTACCGCTCTTTTCTCCGCACTCGTGACCGGGAAACACTTACCCGCCACCGGCAATTACGACGACACATCCGCAACCTGCTTGTTGCGAAGAAACGCCGTGCCTGGCGCCAGACATGTACACAACTCAACACCACGCTCCCCATAAACTCTTCCAAGTATTGGTTGGCTTTCCACCGCCTTACTGGGAACCGCCCCACCCCCCAGTACCCTCTCCTCCTTAATGACCGTCCCTTTCCTGACAACCTCAGTAAGGCCAACCACTTTGCCTCCCACCTCTCTGATGTTTTTTCCATCCCAGATGATCCCCACTTTGATTATTCCCTCTTCCCTGATGTCATGGACCGTACGAATACCTCTGTTCCTCCCCTTGCTCCTAGCTTCCAGTACTTGGGCCACACCCCACCATCTGCACTTAACACTCCCATCACTACACAGGACATCAGCCTCACACTCCGCACTAAACGCAACACTGCTCCCGGCCACGACTGCGTTACCTACCGCCACCTCAAACACTGCCCTCCCTCCTTCCTTTCCATCCTTGCCACCCTCTACAATGTCATCCTTGCCACTGGCTTCTATCCCGACCTGTGGAAAACCTCACGTATCCTGATGTTCTCCAAACCCAACAAGCCTCCATCTGATGCCTCTTCCTATCGTCCCATCTGTCTCACATCGGTGTTCAGCAAGATCTTGGAATCCATCCTTTCCCGGCGCATCCATCTCCACCTCCACCAAAACCACCTCCTCCCAAACACCCAATGTGGCTTTCGACCTTCCTTCTCTGCTGATGACCAACTCCTCCGCCTCATTCATCTCCTCTCCCTCCAGCTTAACTCCCGTTGCTCCGCCATTTTTGTCTCACTTGACCTCGAAAAGGCCTACGACCATGTCTGGCATCCCGGTCTCCTGTTTAAACTCCAAACCTACGCCCTTCCTATCAACTACATCGTCTGGTGGCCTCCTTCCTCTCCCACCGCCCCTCCTATGTTACCATCCATAATGCCAATTCCCACACCTTCTACCCCTCTGCAGGTGCGCCCCAGGGCTCTGTCCTCTCCCCTCTCCTCTACCTCCTGTACACAGCAGATATGCCCCAACCCCCCTCCAGTACACCTCTTGCAATATGCTGATGACACCGCATTTCTCGCCCTCGCTCCTACCCTCCAACGGTCCCAATGCCTTCTCCAGAATCACCTTGACCTTTTTGCTGCATAGTGTAACCAGTGGCTCCTGAAACTCAATCCTTCCAAGACCCAGGCAATCATCGTAGGTCGTACCACTCGCTCCTTCCGGCCCCTGGATTTCTCCCTTACTGTCTGCGCACGTCCTGTCCGCCTCACCCCCACCC
The DNA here is from genome assembly GCF_023864275.1 of Schistocerca cancellata. Taxonomy (NCBI): domain Eukaryota; kingdom Metazoa; phylum Arthropoda; class Insecta; order Orthoptera; family Acrididae; genus Schistocerca; species Schistocerca cancellata. The sequence goes on along the minus strand of NW_026046729.1, from coordinate 22,931,820 downwards.
TCATCTACCTTGGCCTCACCATTGACCGTCACCTCACCTGGATCCCTCATCTCCGCTCCACCCAATCCAAAGCCCACAACCGCCTCCGACTCCTCAAACTCCTCTCTGGCCAGACGTGGGGGTTGCACCCCTCTACCATCCTCCACACCTACAAATCCTTAAACCGTCCAATCCTCTGTTATGCCAGTCCTGCCTCGATATCTGCCCCCCCCCCCCCCAAATTCTATAAGTCCCTCCAGATCCTTGAGCGTCATGCACTCCACCTCGCCTTCCATATACGTCTCCCGTCCCCCACGCGGATCCTCTATGATCTCATTCCTTTCCCCCATCTGCTCCTATTCCTCGAATATATCCGCATCCTCTACACCTCCCGCCGTCTTGAACCCCCTCACCCCCTGGTTGCTCCTCTCCTCTCCCATCCCCGCCCCCTGCCACGTCTTCACCGTTGTGTCCCCCCTACCCTCCATCTCTACACCCTCCATCTCCTTTCCCAAGGTGGCTTCCGTCAACTCCCCCTCCCAGATGATGCCCTCTCTCCCTCCATTTATCCGTCCTATCAACTCTGATCTTCACTCCCCCTCCTTTCCTCTGTCCTTTCCCTGGGTTCCCTCTTCCCCCCTTACGTCCTGTTTTCTCCCCACTAAACCTCTCCCTACCTCCCTTCTCCCCCCCCAAGTCCTTTTGTATTCCCCTCCTCTGCCTACCCCACTCCCTGTTGCATCTGCCCCCCACCCCTCTTATGGGTCCTCATCCTCCATCAGCTCCTTTCCCGGTTCCCCCCTTCGCTTTTACTCTCCTTTCCCCCCTTTTTTGTTTTCCCATCATCTGTCCAGTTTCCCCCCACCTGCTCTCGGCTGTGGTATGTCACATTTGCCAACTTTTTAGTGCAGTGTTCCAGTGACTATTCAGTGTTGTTCGTCTTTCTCATGTTGCGAACAGAAACCATGCTGTCGCTAGGTGTGAATTTTATGTCTTTTGCGAACAGAATCCAGACTGTCGCCGGGTTTTTTTAATTGTCTGTCTATTGTTTTACCTGTCTGCTTCGTATGTATTTTATTAGCATCATCATCCCTCTGTTCTTTGTTTTAAGTTCCACGGTTTCTTTTCGCCATGTTACTCTTTAAGTCTCCGATTTTATCGCCTGTTTTTTATTATTTATTCTCTTCATATTTCTCACAAAGTCTGTAGGCTGAAGAGCGGCATACTAAGCTGCTGCCAGCCCGCCCCCTTCGGGGGGAATTGAAATTCAATAAAGAAAAGAAAAAAAAGATGAATCCAGATTCTGTTTACAGCATCATGATGGTCGCATCCGTGTTTGGTGACATCGCGGTGAACGCACATTGGAAGCGTGTACTCGTCATCGCCATACTGGCGTTTCACCCAGCGTGATGGTATGGGGTGACATTGGTTACAAGTCTCGGTCACCTCTTGTTCGCAGTGACGGCACTTTGAACAGTCGACGTTACATTTCAGATGTGTTACGACCAGTGGCTCTACCCTTCATTCGATCCCTGCGTAACCCTACATTTCAGCAGGATAATGCACGACCGCATGTTGCACGTCCTGTACGGGCCTTTCTGGATACAGAAAATGTTCGACTGCTGCCCTATCCAGCAAATTCTCCAGATCTCTCACCAGTTGAAAACGTCTGATCAATGGTGGCCGAGCAACTGGCTCGTCACAATACGCCAGTCAATACTCTTGATGAACTGTGGTAACGTGTTGAAGTTGCATGGGCAGCTGTACATGTACACGCCATCCAAGCTCTGTTTTACTCAATGCCCAGGCGTATCAAGGCCGTTATTACGGCCAGAGGTGGTTGTTCTGGGTACTGATTTCTCAGGATCTATGCATTGAAATTGCGTGAAAATGTAATCACATGTCAGTTCTAGTAAAATTTATGTGTCCAATGAATACCTGTTTATCATCTGCATTTCTTCTTGGTGTAGTGATTTTAATGGCCAGTAGTGCATTATATACAAGACAGTTGACCTCTTATCTCAGTGATCAATAGAATCAGGGACATGACCCCTGAAAAACCGCTCCTTTCTGCGTCTTTAATAAGAAATTACATTTGTTCTATATTTCATCCCAGTGACTATTTTTTGTGTATCCCCGATATTCCTCGGATTGCATCATGTTTGAATCATGTCAAACCTTCTTTAAATATAACAATAAGTTGGGTTGCTATATTTTGAGATGGGGCAAAATCACACAGCTTTCGCCGGGTCCGGTCCTGACTCTCAGTGGCCCTTAGATGCTTGTCACAGAAACGGAAGTGACAAAACCGGCAGCTCTAGATGGCAAAGCGTTCAGAAAACATACATCTTTAGCGAGGAGTGGGCCAGCCATGAACCATTTGTCTTCAAGTAGTTTCCAGCCAGCCGTTGGCGCAGAAAGAGGATTCCAGCCCGCCTCTGGCGCAGCAGAAAGAGGACGGAGTGGTTACCTGAGGGCGGTGGGGTCGAGGACCTATGCGGAAACTTCTTTTTCTATTCTAATTTTTTATATTATGTACATTGCGCATAAACCGAAATAATGCTCTACGTATTATATTTGTTTACATTTTCGTAAAAGCATGAAAAGGAAAAGCAAAAGAAAATCTGAGGTCGCAAATAGATTTACAACAATGAATTGTACACACAGTGCTCACGAGAACTTTCCAAGAAGGGACTGTAATTAATGCGTATAGGACTTCGTATTCCGTTCGTTGCACTTGGCTTCCAGCAGCCTTCGGCGACTGAGCGCGAACCATAGTTTCACGGCGCAGGTGTTGTTGGCCCGTCGGCCGTTGGGGACAACGATAGCTACGATCGCGGAGCTCATTCGCTTGCCAACTCTCCACCGAGTAACGTGAATTTTTCGAAAATATTATGAGAATATTGTTTCCCTATAGTAACTTTACAACAACCACGCAACTGTAAAAATGCGGCTTTTAAAATGTGTGCAAGATGACGAGAAAACGGCTGTTTCCCACGTTTTTGCGATGAATATGACTCCACGACTTGTAAACCGTCAACGGTAAAGAAACAGCTGTATCTAATTCTATATACGAAGTGTTCTTGTACGCTTTATCATCCCTTTCTGGACATTTATTTTCAAACCCAGACTTTCTTCGCCTTTCCTTTTTATGAATTTCATGAACATATTAATGTATACAATTTGCTGAGCATTATTTAGGTTTACTTGCAGTGTAAATAACGTAAAAATTGAAAATAAAAAAAGTATCCGCTAGGGAGTCGACCACACTAACCTGTGATGGCCCATGTCTACTTTTTCCGCTGTGTCATCCACTACATGGAAAATTACGCTAACGAGGACAGGTCACTAGCGGTGCCATACACTTTTTAAAACTGTCTATACGGTGGTGTTGGTTAAGATCCCAGGTGTCGCAAACTGCAGCCATTCATCTTGGTGGGCCCTCGTTTGTGAGTAATTGACGAAATTATAATTGATATCCATATCTTTAAAACAGTTGCCTCTTACAGTGCGGTTACGTGACGTAGTGGATAGGATAACAGCTTCACATACAAGAAGTTGTGGATTCGAATCTCATGATATGTACAACTTCTCTTTTTTTTAAATATTTGTCGCCATTACTTCGAACATTAACTTTATTAAGTTAATTGCTTTAAATGTAAATTCTTATTTCTATTCCTTTGTCACATCATTTTAAAAACCGTATAAACTTTTTCATTCGTTTAATTTTTTCTTTACATAATTATCTTTCCAATTCGAATTTTTGTGAATATGGATTTAATTACGTTTATCTATTACATATTATTCAATTATTTGAAAATTCCAATCTATCAGTTAAAAAACAAAAGACAAAATAATATATTTATATTTGTGCAATGGCGTGAAGACAGTGTTTTTGCTATCAGAAGTGCAATTTATTTGCACGGTATTCGTCATACAAACATTTAAAATATAACCTAACTACCTATTTTCATGGTGTACATGTGTACATGGTGTACATGGACAAAATAACGTAGATGAAAACCGCAGGACAGGACACGTAGTTTAAATTGTGAAAAGGGGCCCGAATAAGCGGCTGTCAGTTACACTCGAACATACAAGTTTATTTATTTGACCAAACATTACAAGAGCCAAGAAAATTAAAAAAAAACACAGCATTAACTTTTGGAAGTTAATTAACGGCTGAATGCGCCATACAGTGGTTCAAATGGCTCTGAGCACTATGGGACTTAACTGCTGAGGTCATCAGTCCCCTAGAACTTAGAACTACTTAAACCGAACTAACCTAAGGACATCACACACATCCATGCCCGAGGCAGGATTCGAACCTGCGACCGTAGCGGTCGCGCGGTTCCAGACTGTAGCGCCTAGAACCGCTCGGCCACTTCGGCCGGCTCGCCATACAGTCTCATGCCTTAAGGGCAAGACGACTCAAACCTAAATCAGAAATTTAAACAGCAGAAGACTTTACCTTAAATCAGTTCTTTCAATTAGGCTGAAGGCCCAAATAATCTCACATCTTAAGAGAAAAACAACTTTAATTTAAAAATCTGCTGAGGGCCCATCACTTAAGACCCAAACCAAAATTTTTAAAAGGCCACAGGCCTTAACTTAAAACAGTTCTTTAAATTAGGCTAAAGGCCCAAACAATCTTACGCCTTAAGGGCAAAACAACCTTAATTTAAAAATCGGCTAGAAGCCATACAAATACAAACAACAAGAACAAATAAGAAAGGGCAGTACACCCAATGGCGCTCAGAAGTTCCCCAGGGTCGGCCTGGAATTCGAGCACTAACGCTCGCTTAGGGGGGGGGGGGGGGTGGTGGTGGTTAGTGTTTAACGTCCCGTCGACAACGAGGTCATTAGAGACGGAGCGCAAGCTCGGGTTAAGGAAGGATTGGGAAGGAAATCGGCCGTGCCCTTTCACAGGAACCATCCCGGCATTTGCCTGAAACGATTTAGGGAAATCACGGAAATCTAAATCAGGATGGCCGGAGACGGGATTGAACCGTTGTCCTCCCGAATGCGAGTCCAGTGTGCTAACCACTGCGCCACCTCGCTCGGTACGCTCGCTTAGGTGGGACAGGCAGTCGGCCCAACTATTCTCGATTCGATGACAACCCAACCGACAGACAGTCAGTGGACCCAACGACAAGATAATTTCCGCTCTACCCGACCAGCACACAACAGGGAGTTCAAAGGAACAACGTAGAAGGTATTGGCACCCACAACCAATTATACATTGAGCTGTCAAACTACACACCGTGCTGGACAGCCACAACACGATGAGGAAAGTACACTGCCTGAATTTACGTCAACGGCCTGGGCGGGTAACCGGAACGTTAGCAGCCACAAGGCGCAAGATTCCGCTGGTGAACTTCAATTCAAAATAACCAAGAACAGTTAAACTGCACCGGAGGTTGGCTAAAATTTGCCAACTTGAAAACACATGTTGTTGCTCATGGGAATGTCCCAACAGTCGACAACGAAATCCAAATGACACAATGTGAACAGCCGTGACTTGCTGGTAGATTAAGTCAAAACTCAACTTTCGTGTCCAGGATCGGTGAGCCACGGACCTTGTAGCAATGGGAACAGCAGCACACATTTCGACCGCACATAGACGTCGCCAGCGGCCCCGGTGAAAGTATGCACCGCGGAGATTTCTTCGCTGCTCCACGTCAACCAACCAACTGCTCACACAGCACAGCCGGAAACTATACGCGCCAGGTCAAAGTTAGTACAAGGTGCGAATATCGATATACACCGCTGCTGCCACTCGCAGAGAGAGAGGATAACAGCATAATCGCGATAACCGCGGGAGACTAAACACAGAATAGCAATCGGGGTTTAATCCAACACATAACATGAGCCAGCCACAACTCAGCAGTAATGTGGACGTAAACACAGGGTGATAAAACAAAAAAATTAAATCCAAATTAATTCATAAAATTAATTAAAAACACATGAACAAATGTTTCATCTGGAGAAAGAATGACAGGAAGAAAAATGAGGCAAATGAGGAAGTTGATATTATGATCAAAATTGTGTGACAAACGAATGGATTTAATAAATTACATTTCAATCAATTAATTTAATAACAATGATTAAATAAAATGATGATAGTTATTCCGATAAAGATTTAAAAATAAAAGAGAAACTTACATCACCTAACGAGATTCGAACTCACAATCTCCTACCCGCGAAGCTGTTATCCTCTTTATGGCATCAGGCAACAAGGCTACATAATATAACTATCTTAACGCTATTGATTGTCACACAAAGTTCGGAAGGTTTCATTCGTCAATTACTAGCGAACAAGGATCCACTAGGGTGAATGGCTGCAGCGTATGAAACCTGAGACTTTATCCTACATCACCGTACAGAAAGTTTCAAATACCCGATCGCACCGTTGTGGACCTCTCGTTGTAAGTAAATGGCAGATGAGGTGCCCGACCTAACCAAGAATGCTATTTTTAGGGTTTGGTGCCTCAATCTGAAAAAAATGGAACCCTTGTAGCATCGTTTTGTAGTCTGCCTGTCCATATGTCAGTCTGTCTGTCCCACCGTCAAGAACCCTTTTTCTCAGGAACGGTTAGACTATTAAGTTCAGATGTGTGTCATATATCAAGGTTTATGGTCCCTTGGAAGTGTAAAAACTTTAAGCTTCTAAGGCACTTCAATCAAGGGTACGGAAATTTATGTCACATATTTTGATACTTGAAAACCCACTCACGAAAATCTGTAACGCGCTTCTCGTTGACCTAGAGACATAAAATTCGGCCATAAGCATGATCGCAGTAGAAGGGCAGTAACAAATTTAAAATTTGTTAATCGCATCATCTAAAAAATATTTTTTGTGTTTGAACACTCATTGCATTCTTCATCTGTCAAAAGCATAACAGACGAACTTAATTGCATGCGAAAAAGATGTAATCTGTATCCTCGTTTTAATAAGTAAATAAAAATGTTCTAGTAAATCTTCTTTCTCTACATACATAATCTGAAGTACTCTAGTCGCCTGCTCGCTTCTTTTGTATGTCCGGGCTAGTGTGACGAACTACTGTAGAGGTCGATGAGAGGGTACGGAACAAAAAGGACTAATGAACTCTCGTCCGGAAATGCATAGTGTCCATGCTAGAGACTATTTATTCAATCATACTTTGTTACAGAGACTGCGGTTTAATACGCGCTGTACCATGCAGCCACATGCCATGTGTTGAAAATTTTTTCCATGTGTCTCAAAGCACGCGTTCACACCGGCTGGGTTGCATCCGAACAGTGTTAAAGGCAGCATGAACACGATTCTCCAGTGTCTCCATATCTGGACTGGGCTCTGCGTACACGATACTTTTGACGTGGTCCCATAACCAGAAATCGCACGCCGAGATCCGGTGAACGAGCAGGCCATGCAACTGGACCCCCTCGTCCGATCCATCGACCAGGGAAGACACGATTGAGATGCGTCCGGACGTTAACGGTAGGGTGAGCTGGAGCACCATCACGTAGCAGCCACATAACCTTTCGAATCATCAATGGCACTTCTTCCATTAGGGGAAGCAAAGTCACCCGCTAGAAACACCAGTTAGGCGACGTGGAAGGAAGACTGGTCCCAAAATACGGTCGCCAATTATCCGGTCCACACATTCCGGCTGCACCGATGCTGATGATTCGCTGTCACCATACCATGGGAGTTCCTCATGCTATCCCACAGATGACTGTTACGAAAGTTGAAGATACCACTCCGCGTAGAAGTGGCCTGATCTGTGAATAGGCCGGATGACACAAATCCCGGAACCTTGATTGCCTGGTGAAGAAACCAGTGACATAACTGCTCCCGATGTGGAAAGTCTGTTTGTAGTACGCTCTGCACACGCTGCAAGTGATAAGGGTAGTAACAATTGTCATGCAGAATGTTCCACACGGGCCGTGCGGTAGCGTTCTCGCTTCCCACGCCCGGGTTCCCGGGTTCGATTCCCGGCGGGGTCAGGGATTTTCTCCGCGTCGAGATGGCTGGGTGTTGTGTGCTGTTCTTAGGTTAGTTAGGTTTAAGTGGTTCTAAGTTCTAGGGGACTGATGACCATAGATGTTAAGTCCCATAGTGCTCAGAGCCATTTGAACCATTTTTTTGTTCCACACGGATGTCTGGCCTACCCTGAACGGGCGGACCAACTGCCTGGTACTCACACAGCGGTCGCCTTCCACAGTGTTAATCATATTTTCCTCCAAGTCTGGTGTCCGAACATTTCGGCTACGTCTTTCGTGATTTCCTGCTTCCTGACGATACCCTGCCTCAGACAAACGGCGAAACACTGTTGCAAACCTTGAATGCTGTGATTGTTGTCGGCGGGGATGGGTCTCCTGATGAAACCTAGCTGCCCGCCGCCCGCTGCCATTTGCCTTTCTGTAAGTAAACACCATGTCAGCTAGCTTTCGATTCGAATAAGGAACCACTGTGTACAGCGGTATATCACATCCACTACAAGGTGACTCAGCGAGAGAAGTGAATCGGACGCCACATAACCTATTACTATGGCAGGAGAGGGCACTAGGATATGACGTCTGAAGAACAGCACCGTGCTCTAGGAGGGTACCAAGCATGCTGTAACTGTGGGTGCATGGTACAGTTCGTATTAAACCGCAGTCACTGTAACAAAGTATGATTGAATAATGGTCTCTAGCATTGAAACAATGCATTTCCGGATGTAAATTCACTAGATTTCTTATCGATCAGTCCCTAGGGTTTGTATACGGTGGAATAAATGAACCTGTATGCATAATTAAGGTTTTACGGAACATTCAGTGAGCGAGTCCTAATCGCAATTCGACAATTTTTTCTAAAGCTTCGCCATATGGAGCTCCCATTTCTGTCACTTTCATTTCGGGCCAAGCCTTGCACACACCATAAATCTGAACGAACTCGGTGATGGCAAGTAGGCGAGAGTCCCTTTGTCAGCTACAGAGGAGGACGACGACCAGACTCTAGATAACTTTCATTGACATCCAGTACGTGTTTTTCAGTGGTTCAAATTTTTGTTTCTGTTTTGTATTTTGCATTTTAACTGTCAGCCTAACATTACTGGAATATGAATGTAAGTATCTTTCGTGAATATTTTCTATCTCTTCGTTGGACACGGTGCATTTACTCTTTTGAGGATACCATTTCAAATCTTTAAATCAAAAAGGTGTCCAGAATAGCTTGAGATACAATAAGATTCGTGTAATTCTTAGCCAGTTTAATTTTTGGGGCACCGCGTGTTTCAGACTAATCGGATCACTTACATCAAAAACGTCAACTGCAGAATCTTCCCCTACTCTTTGATATATTTCTGCGGACGCCCATGGTAGCTGAAATGTGTTGATACAATTACGACAGGATTAGAAATTAGAGGCGAAACTGTAGGACTGGTGCAGATGTTACAAAAACTGCATCAAATGTTTTTTATTTCAGTCTTTGTTCACAACATCAATTCTTTGGACGATGACCGGTTTCAGTCCATAATGATCATCTTCAGATCTAGAATATACAAATATATACACCTAGTGTGTCTTTCAACACAATACAGCAATACGTATCACAATATACTACTATCATACAACCAGAGAAATGTACAGATAAATACGGTAAAACGTATCTTTTCAACACCATTTCCTAAAGTGATAAGGCCATAATGGGATCGTCAAAACATATAAATATAACGAACACAGCATCGTCGCATAGATCTAAAATAAGGTGTAGAATAGGCCACATCGTCCCCACAGTCATTATTGCAACTGGCTACTGAAGTACAGTAGCTATCAGAAATCTGTTTGCCTACATCCTACCTAGATGTCGCTACTGCGGGCTTAGATGTAGTCATAATCTACGCAAAAACATAATCTGATAAAAACGCATTAGGTAAAATACATGTAGCAGACTTTTAAATATTGATAACCATCATAGAAACCAATTGTGGTACACTAAAACACGAATACAGTTACCCATATAACATTATTAAAAGGAAAAAAATGAAGAGAATAGGTCTGACCCTTTTTTGGTGAATTTACGGTTAAAAATTAATATACGTGATACATTGCCTGTAGCAACCTATAAATTGCCTATGAAAGATAAAATATCTATATGACAGCTGAAAAAGACAGACCAATGATCAGCGCCCTCTGCTGAGTCGGCCGCCATGATGTTATTACGCGCACCGATCGCAAGAACTTAACCACTAGAGGGCTTTACATACACCGTAGTATGTGTCCCACAGAAAACGTTTAAAAACATATTAACAGTCAATAAATGAAATTATATAGTCTGGCCATATGTTCATGAATAGGTAGGACATAATCAGTTACAGGATTAGAGCGACTAATGTGTGGAAGTAAGGTAAATGCCTACTGTTCTCGACATAAATCATCAAGCGCGGCTAGGTATAAATATGCGAGGCATTATTTGGTTGTCGCAGGATCCTGTACGATCTCATCCCTTCCCCCACCTCCTCCTTTTCCTTGAAAGGATACGGATCCTGTACACCTCCCGTAAACTCGATCCTCCTCACCCGCTCGTCTCCCCGATCCTCTCCCACCCACGCCCGCTGCCGCGCCTGTATTCCCACGTCCCACCCGGTCTCCATCTCTCCACCCTCCTTACCCTCTCCCAAGGTGGCTTCCGCCAGCTCCCCCTCGCTGATGATGCCCTCCTCCCCTCCATCTACCCCTCCTACCAACTTTGATCCTCCCACCCTCCTCCTGTGCTTGCTCCTCTGGGCACCCTCCCTCCCTTCTCTCCCTTTTCCCTCCCTCCTCCATTTCTCCCCGCTCCTCCCCCTGGCTTCCCCTCTCCTGTCCCTCTCCTCCTGCCCCCGTATCCTCAGCCATTGGCATCCTTGTTCTCCCCTCTCCCCCACCTCACCCCTGTTCCCCTCTTGGCAGGTCCCCGGACTGGCACACGCTAAGTGGACATTCGCGCGCCGGAGATCACCGCCATCAGTGTCTCGTGTGTGCCGTCATGCTTAGTGTTCCATGTTCACCGTCACACTCCATCGTTCACCAGTGCCATCGTCTTCTTCAGTGTTTGTGCGTCGTATCAACAGTTTTCAGTGTGGATTACCGTCGAGTGTGAACGGCTCCGTGTTTGTCTTTATGTGTCTCCTGTTTTATTGCCCACCGTTCTGTAACTTATGTGTCTTCTCCGTGTTTTTCTCCCATTGTGTATCCTATGGCTGAAGAGCAGCGTAGAATGCTGCTGACAGCCTGCCTGTTGTACACGTTTAAAATAACAATAAAGAAAAAAAATTTGGTTGTCGCAGTACGTTATCAAACAAAGCAAAGTAGGCGTTGGGCACAAAATCGCTTTGTCCATTGAGTACCCTAGGGGGCTCATGCTTTTTGGCTTTGTAAATCTTCAAGTCGAGAGCGCGCCCCTGCTCTGCCCTGTGTAGAATACGGGTACAACTGTTAATATTGCCTACAGTGTGGCCGGTTTCTGCGAAAAGCATTTCCAATGCAGTTTTGTTATGTGCCTGTAAATGCTCCCTGAATCTTATTTTGAAAGAACAGTCACCTTGACCAATATAAAATTTGTCACAATTACTACAAACGATCTTGTAAACCCCAGAACAGTCAAATGTATCAGAATCTTTACACAGAACATGTTTTACATGGAGTTTCAGGGTGTTGTTAACTTGAAAACCACATCTAACCTTAGATTTACTCAAACACTTTTCTATTTGTTGGGACATTTTTCCGTAAAATTTCGTTGGAATAGTTTTCAGGTTTTCTTTATTCTTTTTTCTAGATGGTTGTGGCTCTGCCTACTATTTACTTTCTGCTTTTTTATCCTGTTGTTTGGGGGCATAATATCATTAGCTGAGAAACCGTTGGCTACAGCAATTTGCCTTAATATACTAAGTTCTTGGCGTATTTCATTGTCGACCAGTGGTAATCTAAAAAGTCGGTGGATCATAGAGGCGAAAATGTCCTTTTATATCGTGTCGGACGGCATGAACTGGCTCCGATAATAGTATCTGTACATGTAGGCTTTCTGAAAACTGAAAATTTATGTTTGTTATCAACCTTCGTAATGGTAAGTTCTAGATAGTTCATGGAGCCTGCTTCTTCTATTTCTGTAGTAAACGCTATTTTTCGGTGCATGCTGCCTATGGCTTGAGCAAATGCGGTAACCTCATTCGCGTACCCCTCTAACAGTAACAACATGTCTTCGACATAACGTTTACAATATATAGTCTTGTCTTTCAGTCGTGGAAACACAGCAAAGAACTTACATTCTAAGTCGTTCATGAAAATGTCTGCTAACGTACCAGCCAAACTGTTACCCATCCCAAGACCATCTTTTTGTTGATACATTTCGCCATTGAAGGTAAAATAGTTATAAGTTAACGCAAATTCTAAAAGTGCTATTAATTCTGTGTATTCTGCAGTACTAATCTTGTTATGAGTTAGCAGATTACGTTTAATGATCTGAATCGTTGACTTTATCGGGATACTACTGTAGAGGTTTTCTGCATCTAGGAAAGCTAGTGTCGCATTATTTGGAATATGCATATCTTTAATCGCATTAGCAAGGTCAGAACTGTTTTCCACCTCAAAATTGGTAGAGAAACTATACACTGCTTTAAGTTTGTTGTTAAGAAACTTATTTAGTTTACAACATGGCGATGACAAATTGTTAACAACTGGACGGATTGGCTTTGCTTTCTTATGTATGTTAACCTGCCATCTCAGTTGGGGGAGCTTAGGATTCATCATTTTTACCGATTTCTTTTCATAATTGTTAAACAGAAATTGGGAGCTGTCTATCTTTTCCGTAGATCTATCTGGAACTTCTGTGTTGGGTCTTTGTGAACTACTATTATCTCATTTTCAGAGAAGAATTCCTCAGTTTTCTTACTATAGTCCTCTTCATATACAAGGACTGCTGTATTACCCTTGTCTGCGCGAATAACCATTGCCTTCTCTTTTTCTAACTTTGTTTTAAGATTTTTTAAGATACGAGTCTCATGATTGACGGCATTAGAAGAGCTACACTGACTGGATATAGCTGTATAAACATTAGATATACCGGGTGATCAAAAAGTCAGTATAAATTTGAAAACTTAATAAACCACGGAATAATGTAGATAGAGAGGTAAAAATTGACACACATGCTTGGAATGACGTGGGGTTTTATTAGAACAAAAAAAACAAAAAAAAAAAACAAAACGAAGTATTGCTAGACGCGTGAATGATCTCTTGCGCGCGTCGTTTAGTGATGATCGTGTGCTCAGCCGCCACTTTCGTCATGCTTGGCCTCTCAGGTCCCCAGACCTCAGTCCGTGCCATAATTATCTTTGGGGTTACCTGAAGTCGCAAGTGTATCGTGATCGACCGACATCTATAGGGATGCTAAAAGACAACATCCGACGCCAGTGCCTCACCATAACTCCGGACATGCTTTACAGTGCTGTTCACAACATTATTCCTCGACTACAGCTATTGTTGAGGAATGATGGTGGACATATTGAGCGTTTCCTGTAAAGAGCATCATCATTGCTTTGTCTTACTTTGTTATGCTAATTATTGCTATTCTGATCAGATGAAGCGCCATCTGTCGGACATATTTTGAACGTTTGTATTTTTTTTTATTCTAATAAAACCCCATGTCATTCCAAGCATGTGTGTCAATTTGTACCTCTCTATCAACATTATTCCGTGATTTTTTCAGTTTTCAAATTTATACTGCCTTTTCGATCACTCGGTATATATCTGTATATTGTAGATCTGAGGATGGTCTTTACGGACTGAAACCGGTCATCGTCAAAAGAACTGATAATGTGATCAAAGACTGAAATGAAAAACATTTTACAGTATTGGATCACTGTTCGTAAACGTGACTATGTCACAGCTGGTGAAAATGCATCAATAAAAACACCCATGCAGACAGGCAAAGTTTGTGTAGTTTCAAGTCCTTCGACTGCATATCTCAGGGGAGCTGCACTTCGAAAATTTAAAAAGGATGGTACTTGACATAGAGTGATAACTTTTCCGGCATATGTTCTCGTCCACTTTCCAGTTTCTTTCGCGTTGTATGAAAAAAGATGCTTCACTAGGGAAACATCAAAGTCCAACGCGCTGTGATCTTTCAGTTATCTTAGGGATGACTTATTTAATGTTGTGCCTCCATCTGGAAAACAACTCGGTTGAACACCTACCACAGATCATAGGGCAGCAATCTATGAGGAGAATGGTGCGGAAAGAAATTACACTAAAGAGCCAAAGAAACTGGTACATCTGCCTAATACCGCGCAGGTCCCCCGCGAACACGCAGAAGTGCCGCACGACTACGTGGCATGGACTCCATTAATGTCTGAAGTAGTGCTGGAGATAACTGAAACCATGAATCCTGCTGGGCTGTCCATAAATCCGTAAGAGTACGACGGGTGGAGATCTCTTCTGAACAGAACGTTACAAGGCATCCCAGATATGCTCAATAATGTTCATGTCTGGGGAATTGGGTGGACAGCGAAAAAGTTTAAACTTAGTAGAGTATTCCTGGAGCCACTCTGCAGCAATTCTGGACGTGTGGGGTATTGTACTGTCCTGCTGGAAATGCCAAAGTCCGTCGGAATGCACAATGGACGTGAACGGATGCAGTTGATCAGACAGGATGCTTAGATACGTGTCACTTATCAGAGTCGTTTCTAGATGTATAGGGGTCCCGTATCACTCCCACTGCACACGTCGCACACCATTACGATGCCTCCACAAGCTTGAACAGTTCCTGCTGACATGCAGGTAGTCTCCATAACCGTACACGTCCATCCGCTCGATACAATTTCAAACGAGACTCGTTCTACCACGTAACACGTTTCCAGTCATCAATAGTCCAATGTCGGTGTTGACGGGCCCAGGCGAGGCGCAAAGCCTTGCAGTCACCAAGGGTACGAGAGTGGGCCTTCGGCTTCGAAAGCCCATATCGATGATGTTTCGTTGAATGATTCGCACGCTGACACTTGCTGACGGTCCAGCATTGAAATATGCAGCAATTTGTGGAAGGGTTGCACTTCTGTCACGTTCAACGATTCTCTTGGGTCGTCGTTGGTTCCGTTCCTGCAGGAACTTTTTCCGGCCTCAGCGATGTCGGAGATTTGATGTTTTATCGGATTCCTTATATTCACGATACGCTCGTGAAAAGGTCGTACGGAAAAATCTCCACTTCATTGCTATCCCGGAGATGCTGGGTCCCACGGCTCGTGCGCGGACTCTTAACACCACACCACCTCGTGCAGACTTACTTAAATCTTGATAACCTGCCGTTGTAGCAGCAGTAACCGATCAAACAACTTCACCAGACACCCGTTGCCTTATTCAGGCATTGTCGACCGCAGCGCCGTATTCTGCCTGTTTCACATATCTCTGTATTTGAATACGCATGGCTACACCACTTTCTTTGGAGCTTCAGTGTATAACCATACCATGATCTCCTATATACTGCCAACGGAACCGTGTTTCTTGTGACTGTTTTTAATTTGTTGCTACTACTGAGACGTATAATCATGAACCGAGCGAAGTGCGAACTGTCCACTTAATCTATATGTACATTGCAGTAAGAATCAGTTATATATTACATCAGAATACTTAACATTACCATCAATCAGAGGAAAACAGCACTTCTTCAGCTCCGATAACAGAGCACCTAGCTGCTGGAGTTTAGACGGCACTTCGAGAAGGGAGACGCGCAACAGCTGATCAGTTCCGAAAACATCGCCGTCACACATCTTGTACAGCAGATAATGGGCGACTTGGGCAGCAGCTCCCGCCACGACCACGTTGATTGCCGGTAGGAATCCCTATAAAAAGCCAAAATATTGTTTTCTGTACTTTATACATACGCAAATAACAAGACATGAACAACATGGCTTTCATTATTTTATGAACTACGTGTTTCTTTCTACACACGTATTTCTCATATTCTATTACTATCGTATCAGTTGATGATTTGTCATGTGTTCAAAAGCACAATTAAAAATTGTTACTATTTTCCGTTCTTACGTCTATAAAATAATGAATGTCAGAAATCTGAACTGTTATTGTAATTTTTTGTGTTATTAATTTTAACTGGTTGTAACGTCTGATTAATTAAGAGGTAAAAGTTGAAACACAACTCATTGGTAATTTACCTCACATTTTAGATAGAAATACATCGTATGTCGTTTCTGGTAAATCTTACAGTGTAGGATAATACCTTGTTACAAATACAGCTAGTACGTAAAGGTTTTGAGATGGAGTCGTCCCAAAATATGTTGTTGTTGTGGTCTTGAACCCAGAGATTGGTTTTATGCAGCTCTCCATGCTACTCTATCCTGTGATAGCTTCTTCATCTCCAAGTAACTACTGCAACCTACAACCTTCTGAATCTGCTTAGTGTATTCATCTCTTGATCTCCCTCTACGATTTTTACCCTCCACGCTGCCCTCAAATACTAAATTCGTGATCCCTTGCCGCCTGAGAGAGTATCCTACCAACCGAACCCTTCTTCTAGTCAAGTTGTGCCACAAGCTTCTCTTCTCCCCAATCCTATTCAATACCTCCTCATTAGTTACGTGCTCTACCCAACTAATCATCAGTATTCTTCTGTAGCACCACATTTCGAAAACGTCTACACTCTTCTTGTCTAAACTGTTTATCGTCCATGTTTCACTTCCATACATGGCCACACCCCATACAAATACATTCAGAAAAGACTTCCTGACACTTTATTCCATGTTAGCAAATTTCTCTTCCTCAGAAACGCTTTCCTTTCCATTGCCAGTCTACATTTTATATCCTCACTACTTCGACCATCATCAGTTATTTTCCTCACCAAATAGCAAAACTCATCTACTACTTTAATTCCCTCAGCATCACCCGATTTAATTCGACTACATTCCATTATCCTCGTCTTGCTTTTGTTAATGTTCATCTTATATTCTCCTTTCAAGACACTGTCCACTCCGTTCAACTGCTCTTCCAGGTCCTTTTCTGTAACTGACAGAATTACAATATCTTCGGCAAACCTAAAAAATTTTATTTCTTCTCCGTGGATTTTAATTCCTACTCGAAATTTTTCGTTTGTATCCTTTACTGCTTGCTCAATATACAGATTGAATAACATCGGGGATAGGTTACAGCCCTGTCTCGCTCCCTTCCCAACCACTGCTTCCCTTCGATGCCCCTCGACTCTTAAAACCGCCATCTGGTTTCTGTACAAAGCCTTTCGCTCCCTGTATTTTACCCCTGCCACCTTTAGAACTTGAAAGACAGTATTCCAGCCAACATTATCAAAAGCTTTCTCCAAGTCTACAAATGCTAGAAACGTAGGATTGCCTTTCCTTAATCTATCTTCTAAAATACGTCGCAGGGTCAGTATTGCCTTGCGTGTTCCTACATTTCCATGGAATCCAAACTGATCTTCCCGAAGGTCGGCTTCTACCAGTTTTTCCATTCGTTTGTAAAGATTTCGTGTTAATTTTGCAGGCGTGACTTATTAAACTGATATTTCGGTAATTTTGACACCTTGAAACACCAACTTTATTAGGGATTGAAATTATTATATTCTTCTTGAAGTCTGAGAGTATTTCGCCTGTCTCATACATCTACCTAACCAGATCAGGGCTGGCTTTCCCAAGACTATCAGTAGTTCTACTGGAATGTTGTCTACTCCCGGGGCATTGTTTCGACTTAGGTGTTCGGTCAGATTCTTCACGCAATATCATATCTCCCATTTCATCTTCATCTACGTCCTCTTACATTTCCGTAATATTGCTCTCAAGCCCAGTGCCCTTGTATAAACCCTCTATATACTCCTTCCACCTTTTTGCTTTCCCTTCTTTGCTTAGAACTGATTTTCCATCTGAGCTCTTGATATTCGTACAAGTGGTTCTCTCTTCTCCAAAGGTCCCTTTAATTTTCCTGTAGGCAGTATCTATTTTACTCCTAATGATATGTGCCTCTACATCCTTACAGTTATCCTCTAGCCATCCCTGCTTAGCTATATAACGCTTCCTGGCGATCTCATTTTTGAGACGTTTGTATTCCTTTTTACCTCTTTCATTCACTGCATTTTTATATTTTCTCCCTTCATCAATTAAATTCAATATCTCTTGTGTTACCCAAGGATTTCTACTACCTCTCGTCTTTTTACCTGCCAGAACCTCTGTGCTTTCACTATTTCATCTCAGAAAGCTACCCATTCATCTCCTGCTGCATTTCTTTCCCCCGTTCTTGTCAATCATTCCGTAATTCTCTATATCAAATTCTCTACAACCTCTGGTTCTTTCAGTTTATCCAGGTTTTATGTCCTCAAATTCCCACCTTTTTGCAGTTTCTTCAGTTTTAAACTACAGTTCATAAACAATCGATTGTGATCAGATTCCACATCCGCCTCTACAAATACACTCCTGGAAATTGAAATAAGAACACCGTGAATTCATTGTCCCAGGAAGGGGAAACTTTATTGACACATTCCTGGGGTCAGATACATCACATGATCACACTGACAGAACCACAGGCACATAGACACAGGTAACAGAGCATGCACAATGTCGGCACTAGTACAGTGTATATCCACCTTTCGCAGCAATGCAGGCTGCTATTCTCCCATGGAGACGATCGTAGAGATGCTGGATGGAGTCCTGTGGTACGGCTTGCCATGCCGATTCCACCTGGCGCCTCAGTTGGACCAGCGTTCGTGCTGGACGTGCAGATCGCGTGAGACGACGCTTCATCCAGTCCCAAACATACTCAATGGGGGACAGATCCGGAGATCTTGCTGGCCAGGGTAGTTGACTTACACCTTCTAGAGCACGTTGGGTGGCACGGGATACATGCGGACGTGCATTGTCCTGTTGGAACAGCAAGTTCCCTTGCCGGTCTAGGAATGGTAGAACGATGGGTTCGACAACGGTTTGGATGTACCGTGCACTATTCAGTGTCCCCTCGACGATCACCAGTGGTGTACGGCCAGTGTAGGAGATCGCTCCCCACACCATGATGCCGGGTGGTGGCCCTGTGTGTCTCGGTCGTATGCAGTCCTGATTGTGGCGCTCACCTGCACGGCGCCAAACACGCATACGACCATCATTGGCACCAAGGCAGAAGCGACTCTCATCGCTGAAGACGACACGTCTCCATTCGTCCCTCCATTCACGCCTGTCGCGACACCACTGGAGGCGGGCTGCACGATGTTGGGGCGTGAGCGGAAGACGGCCTAACGGTGTGCGGGACCGTAGCCCAGCTTCATGGAGACGGTTGCGAATGGTCCTCGCCGATACCCCAGGAGCAACAGTGTCCCTAATTTGCTGGGAAGTGGCGGTGCGGCCCCCTACGGCACGGCGTAGGATCCTACGGTCTTGGCGTGCATCCGTGCGTCGCTGCGGTCCGGTCCCAGGTCTACGGGCACGTGCACCTTCCGCCGACCACTGGCGACAACATCGATGTACTGTGGAGACCTCACGCCCCACGTGTTGAGCAATTCGGCGGTACGTCCACCCGGCCTCCCGCATGCCCACTATACGTCCTCGCTCAAAGTCCCTCAACTGCACATACGGTTCACGTCCACGCTGTCGGGGCATGCTACCAGTGTTAAAGACTGCGATGGAGCTCCGTATGCCACGGCAAACTGGCTGACACTGACGGCGGCGGTGCACAAATGCTGCGCAGCTAGCGCCATTCGACGGCAAACACCGCGGTTCCTGGTGTGTCCGCTGTGCCGTGCGTGTGATCATTGCTTGTACAGCCCTCTCGCAGTGTCCGGAGCAAGTATGGTGGGTCTGACACACCGGTGTCAATGTGTTCTTTTTTCCATTTCCAGGAGTGTATTAAACAATTTAAAACCTGGTTCCTGAATCTCCGTCCATTCATTATATAATCTGTCTGAAACCTTCCAGTGTCTCCAGGTCTCTTCCATGTATACAGCCTTTTTTCATGATTCTTAAACCAAGTGTAGCTAGACTGAAAGCCGCGCCTTGGAACACCGCGTAGCTCTATGCAAGCAAAGGTTTGGGGACATGGCTTTCTCAGAGTGCAGCTCATATGGTGTTCGATAAGTTTTGGTCTTTCAGCCTAAGGGTGCCCTACCAACAGCCACAGAATTTTCACGTTCAACTGCTTACAGGCAATGGGAATCAATCAAGTTCCTGAAACTTTGTTATCGAACCCCTGTCTCTGTATATCTCTGTTATGCTCGGATGCGTCATTAATCGACGTTTAGTTTTTTTGTTTTTGTTTTTGTTTCTTCCACTGGCTGTTCTCTACATTGTCAGAGTAAGTTTGCAGATGTCTCACAAGAGTGCACTAGAGCATGGCAACATAAGAATCACCACCCAGTTTCAGGAATGATCAGAGGAAAAAGCGCGCAAAACATGCCCCGTTACTTTAGTTTCCTTGCTTGTTTACTCAGTTTGCGCAGTGTGTTGTGCATGAATGTAGTGCATTTTGCTTTCTTGCGAATAACTGCAGCATACTACGAGTTCGAAAACAACAAAATATGAATCAAATATGCAACTTATCTGGTAAAAATTTGGAACTGGCGTTTGGGATGGAAGTGAAGGAACTTGGTGCGCCCAGACTCGATCTGTTTCCAGCCCAGTTGTACCATATGGCAGCATCACTTTTAACTGTTCCTGAACTGTTTCTCCAAAGATCATAAACAACAGCGCAGCACTTTCTAATATTATGTGGAGGTAAAAGATGCAAAATAATTTGAAAACTGCTCGAGTAAATTATTGTTGAATGTGTAAATTATCTAGTAAAGGGTTTGAAAATGATGTCAGTTGTGCTAACTTGTTGTTTGAAAGCAACAGATATGTGTGAGTAAATTTGGCGTCGTTGGGAATTTGTTGTGATACCGAATGCAGTACATGCGAAATCGCCAACTAACATTTACCATAACGTCTAACACTAATAATTTTAAGTTTCTTTTGAGGCTAAGATATACTAAGTGATTCTACTAATATCTTAACATAAAGTATTGATATAATTTATCAGTATTTTCTCTGCTTTAGTAAATATTCCTGGTTTGTTTACGAGATGATTCACATTCATAAATCACTTTCAGAGAAAAAAATATTGAAAAAAATATTATTGCTTCTCGAACGTGATTTATCTGATTTGGATCTCGATACGTCTGATGTGGAGGAAAATATTGAAGCTTTTAACAGCAGGACCTATGACACTGGATATACGGTTTGTTCAAGGACTGGATCTCTATACATTGAAACTGTGGATACGCAAGGCAATGATGAAAATAGTGTTGACGGCCATGTTTCCTTGGCTTCCTACAACCCTGCAGCACATCATTTAGCTTAGAAAAATCAATATAAAACACACTGGGAGCTTCCATGGAGAATGAAGGGCATCAAAGAAGTGGATGCATGATGTAATGCAATTTTTCTGACCCTTCTGAAGATTAAATGACACCTGTGCAGTTTTCAAAGTATAGTGTTGCGATGATATTATCCACAACCTCATCGATCAATCTAACCTATACTGTACACAAAAAACTGGTGCATCTTTGGATACAAATGTTTGTGAAACAGAGAAGTTACTTGGGATACACATGCTGGCAGGTGTTTTGAAACTACCTAGTTACAGAATGTACTGGGCAGAAGCTACAAGACTTTCTCCAGTAGCAGTGCATGAGAACAGGTTTCATAAGCTAAAATGTTACATGTTAATGATAATACTAACATGAAACAATGATAAGACTCTAGTTACGACAGGCTGTTCAATAGAAGAGTATTTGTTGACAAGATCAAACAAAATTTTTCACTTATTGAACCTGAGGAGTATAAATCATTGGACGAATTACTCATTCCTCACAAAGGTCATTCATCTCTGAAACAATATGAAAAAAACTACACGAATGGCGAATGAAAATTTTTGTGCGCGCTGCTTATGTCGACCTGTGTAAAATTTCTAAACTACTCAAATACAAAAATTTTCAAGTGTTTAATGAACAACTGGTTCACCTCTCACAATCTTATTTCAGCCCTGAAACACCTTGAAATCGGCTGTTGGAACTGTTAGACCTACAAGAATTCAAGAGCGCAATCTAAAAATGGACACTGACGTGACGAAGCTAGGACGAGGACCATACGATTACAGAACAGACAGGACCATCATAGCGCTGCAGTAGTATGATAAAAAGTCTGTCATCCTTGCTTCGTCATACAAAGTAATAAATCCTGTAGAATCTGTGAAATGTTGCGCACTTGATGAACGAAAATATGTTCATGTTCCAAGGCCAGACATTCTTAGAGAATGTAACTCTTTTACGGGTGGAGTTGACCTGCACGACATTCCGACTGCTAGTGTAGGAGTACTATTGGGGTCAAAAGGTTTCATCTAAGAATCATATTCCATTTCATTGACATGTGCGTTGTGAATGCATGGCTCCTGTACCGTCGACAATGCAGGCAAAGAGGAATTATCAAACACATGCCTCAGTTGATTTTTCGGTCTGACATTGCTCACGAACTACGAAATCAGGAGGCACATTACTAAGAAGTTGAAAACGCCTATCAGATAAAAGTCCATCACAAACAGTTGTAAAGAAACGAGCCCCATTTGTTCCAAGCCTAGTTAATGACGTAAGGCATGACAACACTGTACATGGATCAGAGCATCTGAAAACCAAACATAAATGTAAATCGTGCAGTAAAGCGTATTCTCGAACAAAATGCATTAAATGTAATAAAACTTTTTGTTGCACCAAAGACAGGAGCTGTTTCTTAGATTTTCTTGTACACTAACAACCACGCTACAAAAAAACTTTGTTAGACTGCTTTCAAATGCAAGATGAATTCTCTTCTATATTATGTTTCCTTCAATAAACCGCATTAACTGTATAATTAAAATTTTTTATTCGGGTTCCATCACCAGGCGCTGTGGAATCCCAATACCCTGAGAGAAAGAAACGAATCCTACCCAACGATGCCATGCGAGGTCATCTACCGTTTCGCTCCAAAAACTAAAAAAAGATCAAAAATACTTGCAAATATACGTTATTTCAACATCACGTATGGAACTATGTAAAGTTTCTTTTCTTTTCTTCTTCTTCCTTTTTTTTAATTTTTATTTTTTTACTAATTAATAAAATATGGGCTTGAATGGGCTAAACACCAATCAAGAACAAAAACAATGTAACACCAGGAAGAGGTGTACACTTAATTTTAACAGCGCAGTATACAATACAGCTGATTGTTTGTGTGATTGTGAAGTGAAATATGCATTTTTCTGCTTCGCGTATCTTGTGACAAATAGTAATGATAGCGCCTGGGCTGAGAATGGTATCACAACACTTAAAACATTTTCACGCAAAAGGTGAAAAAAAAACACAATTCCAGTGAAAAACATTTAAATGGTATCTATTGTATTTTCAATGCTAGGGAAACTGGACATTATTATTGGAACTAGCGCATCGAAATAAGTAATTCTGAAAACGAAAAATGCAGGAATAAGGCAAGCTATATTTTAACAACCACAATTAATCCAACGCATTATAGTACGTCGTTAAGATAACGGCATAGAGTATAGAAAGCACAGATATAGAGGTCTATTACACTCCACGCAGAACGCTTTGTCGCATTTAAGAAATTTTTGTTCATATGCCCCCAACAATTATTTTCCAACTACATAGTGTCTTGCGCCTTAATAGAAAGACATATGATGAAAATTTAGAAACAACTGGCTTATTTATTGAATAAACTGATAGACTGCATTGAATTTTGCGGCCATTTCAAGCTTGCCTTGAGGACCCATAACGAAAAAGAAAATTCCAAGAATCCTGGAATTTTTCGAGGTCTAATTGATCTCACTGGTTCGTCTTGAAGCAGGAAACTGAAAAATAGGAAAACCGAGTTTTCTTAGGCCGGTTCAAAACAATTAAAATGAACTGTTGGAATCAGTTTATGAGGTATGCCTCACTCGCATCAGGAGTGAACTGTTGAAGACAAATTTCTCCGCAGGCGAAGTTGACGAAACAACAGACAGTGTAAATTTGTCGCAACTGATCGTAATTATTCGGTATAGCTACTGGAAAAATAACGAAAGATTTTTTTTATCTTGTACGATGAAAAAGTCAAACTGCAGACGATGTGGCCGGCCTGGGTAGCCGAGCGGGTCTAGGCGCTACAGTCTGGAACCACGCGACCGCTACGGTCGCAGGTTCGAATCCTGCCTCGAGCATGGTTGTGTGTGATGTCCTTAGATTAGTTAGGTTTAAGTAGTTCTAAATTCTAGGGGACTGATGACGCCAGAAGTTAAGTCCCATAGTGGTCAGAGCCATTTGAACCATTCTTTAGACGATGTAACTATAGCTGTTCTCAGCGAGATAGAGAAAATGAACATAAAGCAAACATCTGAAAAATTGATAGCTCAATGTTGCGAAAGTGCTCCTGTTGTGAAAGGTCACAAAAGTGAAGCTCAAATCAGAATTGAAGAGGTGTACGAAAACGCTGACTGCATTCACTGTTATGCACATCAGTTAAATTTAACTGTTGAACGTTAAGTGAGCGGTAATAAGCAAGTGCAGATATTCTTCGGCAACTTGGAAGAATTTTCCCCCTTTTTCCCAGTCTCTTAAACACACAGCCGCTCTTGACGAGATAGTAAAGAAACGTATTCCTAACTGTCCTCAGTCCATCAGATGGAATTTTACATCACGGAGCGTAACCACTATACGCAAACAACAAAAGGAAATTGTTCAGTGTATGGAAAAAAATATTGATGATGATACTAATGATTAGAGGAAAATAAACAAGCCTATGGAAGTGTTTCCTGCAAGGCGAAGATTTGCTCTTCTGGTTAAATTTTTTAAGTAGAAGCATGCCTCCTTGTGACGTTCTGTGCAACGAACTACAGCAAAGGAATACTGATGCAGTGAAAGCTATTGCATATGTATCTCACTTTGCAGCTTCTGTGTAGCATATTAGGATCTCATTTCGCTCTGAGAATCAATGCGAACAGGAAGAACCATCTGCAAAACGGGGACGTTCGACTTAATCAAGAACTGTGTATGCATGAGAGGTCTGCGACCGCATCGTGATTTAGCAAGTGATCGATTCAGTTTTAATGATCACTTGTCGCCAGCCGGTGTGGCCGTGCGGTTCTAGGCGCTTCAGTCTGGAACCGCGTGACCACTACGGTCGCAGGGTCGAATCCTGCTTCGGGCGTGGATGTGTGTGATGTCCTTAGGTTAGTTAGGTTTAAGTAGTTCTAAGTTCTAGGGGACTGATGGCCACAGATGTTAAGTCCCATAGTGCTCAGAGCCATTTGAACCGTTTTTGATCACTTGTCAACTTTTTGAACTGTCGTCGTTTTTGAAACGTAAAACTGTTTTCCGGGACAAAGAACTGAAAGTAACTGTTAATTTTTTTAAATTACAGCCTTCAGTCTTTCGTCATGAATTGAATGTGTTATATAGTTGAAAGGTAGTAGCTAGTCTAGGTGTCAGGTGCTTTTACCCTGTTGAACTCCCTTTATGAGAACCATCTGGCAAAAGCTTATCCTGAAGGCGTTAAACTTCTGTAGATAATAGTAACCTTTGCAATGACGACTGTAAAAGCAGAACACAGCTTCTGTAGAATAAAGCGAGTGAAACCATTCATGCGTCATACTACGACTGAGGACAGACTTAGTAAACTTGTGATGTGTCCTTTCGAAAAAGAACTAAAGAATCAGCTAATTTCAATGAGATGGACACAATACCATTTTGCAGCGCACAATGGGAGACGAGCTGATTCCACCCGTAAACAAATGAATTAAGGCAAGCAAAATTGCGTTAATAATTGATAAGAAACAATTCCTTTAGCTTACGAAATGAAGTGAATAAAAGGGATAGTGACATGTTTAGCCTCCGATGTCACATTTTAGAAAACACATCATTCTTTGTATGGTTTGTGTTGCTAAAGTGTCACATTTTCTGACATGTCAACGCAAGGAACCATACTAACAACGATACATTTTGGAGAGATATCTTCGTAATACACGAGTGTAAATACGACAAATACGGTGTGAAAATTAACACGGCTGTTGCTCGGGTTGCTCATGTTAACTAATCACAGTACGAGATCCGTGACGCCGTGGAAACATCACTGTTTCGTCCCACGAACTCATAAACGCTTCGGTTTGAGTGCACAAAACATCAAACGTCTGAAGTGTAGAAATGAAAACACCAAAACGTGAAGCATGCAGCGAAGCTACTATACACCGCACTCAAGATCTCTCCAAAACACGTCTTTCAGTGCGATTTTTTTTGATAAGCTGTCGGGAAATGTGATGGAGGATAAATAATCTACCTATAGACTGTATATTGGAATTAGCTTTTGACTCTATTTAGTAGTTAATTATGAAACGGAAAGAAGATACAGTAGTAAGCATATGGCTAGAGTATAATTTTTTTTTGCCCCTCTCTCTCCTACAATCTTGGTTTTGGTGACAGATTGATCTATAGCGTAGCCCGAGGTCTAGGTTAGTTCCGACTGATATATGTCGCAGTCTTCCCCAGTATGGAAGACAAAAAGCTGCACCTGAGTTGTTAGTATAGGTTTTCGAAATAGCTGTGCCATAGATAATTTTCTGTTTGTGAAACGTAAGAAAATATATCGAACATTTGTATCCAGTGGAAGTAAAGAAAACAGTTTTTTTTTTTTTTTTTTGGTATCAAGGTTGATATTCGCCATGAAATTCCACAACGATGGCAGAGGTTTGGAGCTGGAGGGGAACGCCTCCCAGCTGCGACATCTCTTGGTCTTAGTTAAGTTTTTACAGCCCATTCTTGGAACAACTACTTCTAGTATCCGCTGTCCTGCCATTCGTAAACTGCTTGTGCCATATTAGTTATAAAATCTGCAAGTGAGATGTAATAAAGTGAGTTGATCTAGATCAAACGAACTATTGCTGCAAATTGTGTAGGGCACACGAAATATTATTTTTTAGCACGTACAGTACTAATATTCTGATATAATGAGATTTTTGCAACAACTCAACTTCGATATGTTTACGGTATGGAACCAGCAGTCCGTGATACTAGCCTGAGAACGCTGACTCCCATAAAAGAGCATGAAAAATCAGGCAATGTAAGGATCGTAGCGACATGTAGCCAATGAGTCATAGGGTTCTTGATGAGCAGTAAAGTAACGTACTTACTCTGGGTCATACGTTGAGATTTATGTTGCATCTGAATGTTCGCGTTTCTTCGCACAACTTGACAAATGTGGTGAACAATTAATTATTATCGAATGTTTTCTCAGTTTGACAGCAGAAAATGATTGGTATAACAATATATAAAACAGAAAGCGCTAAAATTCTGGCGAGTTATTCTGTCGTGTGTTAATGCAACTGATAAATGTATGCGTCATATAATGAGCCAAAGGATTTGCACCACACAAGACACACAGGGAGCAATAAGGAATAGATGCAAAATATATCACTTTGTGAGGAGTACAATGTAAAGCAGCGGCCAGGTATACTCGGATAGGGGGCAGGCGTTTAACGTCGCAGTGTGTAAAGATTCTGTTAGTTCGCCAAGTACACGAATACCGAAAAAATATTTAAATGTATATCTGACCACTGTTACGTGGATGCCTGCTTGTAATTCGTTGCGGCCTGCCAGTCAAGTACAGGAGAAGTAATGCATACGCGGGTGTGTGTAGATATTTTGTTTTGTTTTGAATGTTAGCATTTATATCATATCCTTGCCAAAAATTTCGTGTGTAACATGTCATACCGTCGCTCTTGAAACAAATACTTGACTAGCGATCATTAAAGTCTGTAAAACTGTTGACACAACACACACTCACTGAAACTTGAAAGACGTTTTAGGTAAGGACAAGATGATGAACGTATTACTATAGAAGGAACGTACTTTTATACAGCAACTGCCTGCTGAAATATGGGCACTTATGCAGTTTAGCAGGTACGGAAAAAATTTTTCATTTTTTTTCAAAATTTGATCGATTATAGTCAAATTTGATACGCTGATTACGAATACGATACTTATTTTCGCCCCAGTCAATTATTTACATCAAAAAATTGTTTTAAATTTTTTGTAAAATTTTTTTATTTTTCAATATGTTGTCGATATAGTGAATTCTGATGCGCTGATTTCGAATATAACATCCATTTTCATTTTCCCTTGACCGTCGGCAATATCTTCTGCCCGATAAGCGCGGCGCTGCCGATGACGCAACATTGCGTAATACACTAACTAATCAGTATTTTCAAATCATAGGCGGCCGCTGCCGCGGCCGCATTCCAAAAAAAAAAACTCCCAACCTAACCTCAAGTGGGCTACGCTACAGATCAATTTATGCAGTTTAGCAGGTACGGAAAAAATTTTTTATTCCAAATGTATCTGGCTCGGAGAGCTTTGTGGGTGAATATGTAAAGTTTGTTGGTGATTGTACTTTGTATTTTCATAAATAAAGTGATCTGTAGCGTAGCCCACTTGAGGTTAGGTTGGGAGTTTTTTTTTTGGAATGCGGCCGCGGCAGCGGCCGCCTATGATTTGAAAATACTGATTAGTTAGTGTATTACGCAATGTTGCGTCATCGGCAGCGCCGCGCTTATCGGGCAGAAGATATCGGCGACGGTCAAGGGAAAATGAAAATGGATGTTATATTCGAAATCAGCGCATCAGAATTCACTATATCGACAAAATATTGAAAAATAAAAAAATTTTACAAAAAATTTAAAACAATTTTTTTGATGTAAATAATTGACTGGGGCGAAAATAAATATCGTATTCGTAATTAGCGTATCAAATTTGACTATAATCGATCAAATTTTGAAAAAAAATGAAAAATTTTTTCCGTACCTGCTAAACTGCATAAGTGCCGAAATATGTAATAATGAAATGTTTAAAAAGAACGCCAAGGATAAGATATTTCCTATCTTTATTCCGATTAAGAGAGCAGAATGCTATTTATATTTTTGTTATAACTCGTTAACTTTATCTTAAAAGTTTTAAAACAGTGGTGAGATATAATCTAATCAGAATATTTCGAAGATGCTTATAACTGAAATGTAGCTACAGCGTTATAACCTACACAGTGTTAAAATAATTTTATTCGAAGCAAACTTACTTACCATGATTAGAACAGCTCGTTCGGACAATGTTCTACACGCTGTAAAACAAGTGACAAACAGTGAGTGCGGTAAATTACGGCAGACCGACTGAAATATAGTTTTTGCTCAAGTCTTTGATGCTTGAGCTCTCGATAGCCTTATCAAAAATATTTTTTTGTGCAGTGTAATTGATGTGCACGCAGTAGCGCCATAAGCCAGATGAAAAATAATAAAAAATATGAAAGTTATTGCCACAGATTTTACTCATAGAGTATGAATATCTGTGGAGCGACGACAGTATGCTGCAAATGTCGCCAACATCCAACTGAAATAATCTCACGCTGTTGGTACGAGGCTGTTGCGCCAAGACTGAAATTTTAATATTACACATATCAGCGTTTTGTTTAACTTTCCTTAATAATAATAATGATAATAATAATAGCGCTGAACTGCTTCTGCAAGGGGTGTCACTAAAAATTCTTCAAAGAAAAAAAACATACTTTGCTTAGCTTAGTGCCACAAAGGTCTAATTACCGTGATCACATTTGTAAGGGGTGCTTTATGTATTTAATAACATCGAGACACAGTATAATGAAGGCATGAAATCTTAGAGAGAATTTATATTACTGTATGGACATATGGTTACGAGACAAGTGCTAGATAAATTCTACAGTGTGCGAGCGTGCTAAGGGTTAACCCGCTGAATGTGTACACATTTCAAGCAATTTTCTGCTGGAGGTAAGATTTATATTCGGCAGTCTGAGCCATTACTTCCGAATTATGCAGATCCTCAAATTACACACATAAAAAAAAATTTACATCACCTCAGTTCCGAAACCTGTACAGAAAACTGGAACAGAGAGCAACATAAACATAATTTCCGCTCTTTTCATTTGCTCATAAAAACCACACATTGCATGTTGCAGCACCATACAGCGAGACCTTCAGAGGTAGTGGTCCAGATTACTGTACACACCGCTATCTCTAATACCTAGTAGCACGCCCTCTTGCATTGATGCATGCCTGTATTCGTCGTGGCATACTATCCACAAGATCATCAAGGCATTGTTGGTCCAGATTGTTCCACTCCTCAAAGCGATTCTGCGTAGATCCCTCAGAGTGGTTGGTGGGTCACGTCGTCCATAAACAGCCCTTTTCAATCTATCCCACGCATATTCAATAGGGTTCATGGCTGGAGAGTATGCTGGTCACTCTAGTCGAGCGATGTCGTCATGCTGAAGGAAGTCATTCACAAGATGTGCACGATGGGGGCGCGAAATTTCGTTCCTGAAGATGAATGCCTCGCAAATATACTGACGATATGGTTGCACTGTCTGTCGGAGAATGGCATTCAGGTATCGTACAGCCGTTACGGCGCCTTCCATGACCACCAGCGGCGTACGTCGGCCCCACATAAAGCCACCAAAAACTGCAGGCAACCTCCACGTTGCTTCACTCGCTGGACAGTGTGTCTAAGGCGTTCAGCCTGATCGGGTTGCATCTAAACGCGTCACCGACGGTTATTTGGTTGAAGGCATATGCGACACTCATCGGTGAAGAGAACGTGATGCCAATCCTGAGCGGTCCATTCGGCATGTTGTTGGGCCCATCTGTAGTGCGCTGCCTGGTGTCGTGGTTGCAAAGATGGACCTCGCCATGGACGTCGGGAGTGAAGTTGTGCATCACGCAGCCTACTGCGTCGTAACACGACGTCCTGTGGCTGCACGAAAAACATTATTCAACATGGTGGAGTTGCTGTCAGGGTTACTCCGTGCCATAGCCCGTAGGTAGCGCTCGTCCACTGCAGTAGTAGCCCTTGGGCGGCCTGAGCGAGGCATGTTATCGACAGTTCCTGTCTCTCTGTATCTCCTCCATGTCCGAACCACATCGCTTTGGTTCAGTCCGAGACGCCTGGACACTTCCCTCGTTGAGAGCCCTTCCTGGCTCAAAGCAACAATGTGGACGCGATCGAACCGCTGTATTGACCGTCTAGGCATGGTTAAACTAAGACAACACGTGCCGTGTACCTTCTTCCAGGTGGAATGACTGGACCTGATGGTTGTCGGGCCCCCTCCGTCTAATAGGCGCTGCTCATGCATTGTTGTTTACATCTTTGGCTGGGTTTGGTGACATCTCTGAACAGTCAAAGGGACTGTGTCTGTAGTACAATTCCACATTCAAAGTCTATATTCAGGAGTTCTGAGAACCGGGGTGATGCAAAACTTTTTTTGATGTGTATCATGCTTTCAATTGGAAATTTTCGTGCTGGGTCTTGTTATGTAGAGAGTTAGTACGTATGACTCCGATTGAACGTATGGTACAAAGAAGCTAACAAAAACATTGAAAAGCGCAATAAATTGCAAATTTTCTACACGTTATTGGTCCAAATTCGTTTCTTGGGACACCTTCACTTTGGCGCAACACGGAGCCATTTCGCACTGCCGCCGTACAAGAGTGTATTACATATTGGAATTAGGATCAGATGCAGTAAAAAACCTAAAATTTTGGTGCTTTGCCATCTTTTCTTATAGCAAAGAAAAAATAGTGACATACACGTTGTGACATTCGTTGCAACCAAACGAAATGCCCTTGCATTCATCTCATCGAAGCCATAAGCCATGCTCATACCAGATATGGACTGCAAATGATTAAGATACTCATGAAACGCATGTACAAAAAGCATGTTAATGTTGAATGAGATGTCTCTTTACTTGCGAGGTAATGACATTCAGAATCTGCAGAACATTATGGACAAAAATTAGACCGTTACGTAGACACGTGACTTTTTGAGTCAATGCAGTGTGTGTCGGCGACATTAAGGTTGGTCAGAGCATATGAAGGTTCATTCCATATATGTTCGTATTTTGTATCAGAGTCGTATTACTATTTCGTTTTAAAAGATGAACATGCAACTCGTAGATGCTAGGCAACCAGAAGTGTTCGGCTTGTGGGGTGGTGATTAAAATATGCTTTTGTTTTAGGCAACGCTGATTCCATTAAAGAGAACTATTTTTCTGATTTGAAATTTTACTTTGAATTTCTAAATTCTGTTTACGGTGAATATTGATACTAAGATAAGATGAAATGGCATTAATGTACTTCACGAATTTCACAAAATAAATATTTCCGCATTTGTTTTTACTCAATAATGATATGAGACTGAAGTCTCTGGTAGATATTGTTACTCCAGCCAAAGTTAATTTTTCAAACAGCCTGAATAATTCATATTTCGACAATAAAAATATCCACGGGTGTACTGCCGGTCTGCAGTGTCCAACGGGCACAATATTTCGGCGATCATACATGTCGCCATCATCAGGTGAACTGACGGACTGAGCTCCTGTGAACAGAGCCATCACTCCGACGTCATCTCAGACGCCGTCGCAATCTGTTCCACCGCGCGACCGTGGCGCGGGCCGCGGACGGCGGGGGGAGCGCGACGCGGGCGGAGGGTATTTAAATCGGCCGCCGCAGAGACCAAACCCAGTTCCATCTGAGCAGCTATAGCGTACGAATCTCCGTGCCGGCACGTTCACAGGAGCTCAGTCCGTCAGTTCACCTGATGATGGCGACATGTATGATCGCCGAAATATTGTGCCCGTTGGACACTGTAGACCGGCAGTACACCCGTGGATATTTTGATTATCAAATACGCCGGGAGAAACTCAAGAATCACATATTTCGACGTTTGCATGATTCATGTACAAATATGCATTCAAGAAGATCAATGGTTATCTTATGTTTTTCGATCGATGCAGCAGATATATTATTCAATTTCGTTTTGCACAAGGGTCATCCAAATAGATGTGCCTCATATTCTTTTTTCTTTTTGTCGAAAATTTCAAATGCAGTTACACAGATTGAAAATCACAACAGTGAAGATTAGTTTTCGCGACTTTTCAATATAATCTTCATTTCCACAGCTTTGGTCCATCTTTTAGCAAGGGTATGAAATGCAGTGTGGTAAAATGCACATTCCTGCTTCCGAAGCCATTGACACACGAACATTGACATGGCCTCCTCATCTTTAAAGTGAATCCCAGGATGAGCTTCTTTGAGAGGCCTGAACAGATGGAAGTCTGATGGTGCCACGTCAGAGCTGTGTGGAGAATGAGGAATGACTTCCCATTCAACGTTCGCAATCTCTTGAGTGGTGTGGTTTTCCCTAAGTTGCACAAACGTTCGAGTATGCAAGCTGGCTAATAATCCTCATCGCACTGCCTTTACCGTGGGCACCACGAATGTCATCGACTCGCTGAATGTTGTATGGAGTCAATGCAGTCACCGGCCTGCCAACCGCTCCGCGTTTTGTCAGCCAATGGTGTTTGAGCTTCAGCTTAGTTGCAGCGACGAACATATCATCAGTGCTGGTATCCACTGTAGCATCACCTTACACGTTGTTCAGTCCTGCCTGCAAATTTGTACGTCAGTCCGGTGATTCGAGCGGTTGTACTGCCATTCATGAACAGCATTCCAAGGGGTGCTTTCCAATTGGGTAACGCTCGCCTACATACTGCTGTTCTATCCCAACATGCTCTAGAGAGTGTCGACATGTTGCCTTGGCTTGCTTAAGTACCAGATCTGTCTCCAATCGACAACATATTGGACGTCATCGGACGACAACTCCAGCGTCATCCACAACAGCACAACCGTCCCTGTATCGACCGACCAAGTGCAACAGGCGTGTAACTCCACCCCACAAACTGACATCCGGCATCTTTATATCACAATACATGTACGTTTGCTTGGATCCATTCAACATTCTGACGGCTACACCGATTGTTAATATACCAACATTTCACATTTGCAATGACTTATCTCGGGCTTACATTACACTGTGATCGTCCAGTGTTAATCACTTAAATATACACTCCTGGAAATTGAAATAAGAACACCGTGAATTCATTGTCCCAGGAAGGGGAAACAATATTGACACATTCCTGGGGTCAGATACATCACATGATCACACTGACAGAACCACAGGCACATAGACACAGGCAACAGAGCATGCACAATGTCGGCACTAGTACAGTGTATATCCACCTTTCGCAGCAATGCAGGCTGCTATTCTCCCATGGAGACGATCGTAGAGATGCTGGATGTAGTCCTGTGGAACGGCTTGCCATGCCATTTCCACCTGGCGCCTCAGTTGGACCAGTGTTCGTGCTGGACGTGCAGACCGCGTGAGACGACGCTTCATCCAGTCCCAAACATGCTCAATGGCGGACAGATCCGGAGATCTTGCTGGCCAGGGTAGTTGACTTACACCTTCTAGAGCACGTTGGGTGGCACGGGATACATGCGGACGTGCATTGTCCTGTTGGAACAGCAAGTTCCCTTGCCGGTCTAGGAATGGTAGAACGATGGGTTCGATGACGGTTTGGATGTACCGTGCACTATTCAGTGTCCCCTCGACGATCACCAGTGGTGTACGGCCAGTGTAGGAAATCGCTCCCCACACCATGATGCCGGGTGTTGGCCCTGTGTGCCTCGGTCGTATGCAGTCCTGATTGTGGCGCTCACCTGCACGGCGCCAAACACGCATACGACCATCATTGGCACCAAGGCAGAAGCGACTCTCATCGCTGAAGACGACACGTCTCCATTCGTCCCTCCATTCACGCCTGTCGCGACACCACTGGAGGCGGGCTGCACGATGTTGGGGCGTGAGCGGAAGACGACCTAACGGTGTGCGGGACCGTAGCGCAGCTTCATGGAGACGGTTGCGAATGGTCCTCGCCGATACCCCAGGAGCAACAGTGTCCCTAATTTGCTGGGAAGTGGCGGTGCGGTCCCCTACGGCACTGCGTAGGATCCTACGGTCTTGGCGTGCATCCGTGCGTCGCTGCGGTCCGGTCCCAGGTCGACGGGCACGTGCACCTTCCGCCGACCACTGGCGACAACATCGATGTACTGTGGAGACCTCACGCCCCACGTGTTGAGCAATTCGGCGGTACGTCCACCCGGCCTCCCGCATGCCCACTATACGCCCTCGCTCAAAGTCCGTCAACTGCACATACGGTTCACGTCCACGCTGTCGCGGCATGCTACCAGTGTTAAAGACTGCGATGGAGCTCCGTATGCCACGGCAAACTGGCTGACACTGACGGCGGCGGTGCACAAATGCTGCGCAGCTAGCGCCATTCGACGGCCAACACCGCGGTTCCTGGTGTGTCCGCTGTGCCGTGCGTGTGATCATTGCTTGTACAGCCCTCTCGCAGTGTCCGGAGCAAGTATGGTGGGTCTGACACACCGGTGTCAATGTGTCCTTTTTTCCATCCCAGGAGTGTATTACATAGACAAATGGATTCCCGAAATTTCTTTACACTTTATTAATTATTCTTTTTTGCTGCGACCTTTTCCGTCATTGTATTTAGGATAAACGATGGAACAGCAGTATCCTGAGCGCATTAGTTGTGTGCAAACCACCCTCTTCCCACGAAGCTATGTGGTTTGCTTTAAAAAGTGCTCTGCAGTTTGAGAGAATGCACGAAAAATGAATAAACAACAGAATAAGATGATCTGTAGTTCTTTTAGTATGGGCGGCCGGTGTGGCCGTGCGGTTCTAGGCGCTTCAGTCTGGAACCGCGTGACCGATATGGTCGCAGGTTCGAATCCTGCCTCGGGCATGGATGTGTGTGATGTCCTTAGGTTAGTTAGGTTTAAGTAGTTCTAAGTTCTAAGGGACTGATGACCACAGATGTTAAGTCCCATAGTGCTCAGAGCCATTTGAACCAGTTTTTTCTTTTAGTATGGGTAGTGCAGTACACTTTCCAAAACTAATCTTTGATGTGTCGCAAACTAGAAATCATAATCATCCTCTATTACCATTTTTGATTTATGGCAGTGTAATGGTCTTTTAATGTGAAAGCTATTAAAAAACTGAAGGTTGTTCAGCAGACAAGAGAGATGCGTGTTGTGAATTCCTAGGTTTGACACAAAAACAAATAAATAGATCAGGAAACAGAATAGAGTGGAGGACGTAATTAAGACCCTAATGAAAATGAAATGGAGATAGTGCCACATGCAGCCAGGAGAATGACTGGTGTATGGACCAAGGAGGATCTTTTCTCGTTTTCAAGGGATGAGGAAAGAACGAGATGGTGACCTAATCATAATTGGTAGATAACGTCACAACACGAACGTCCAAAACCTGAAATTGTATTGCATGAAGACGTTTGGAGAATGTCTTCATTCTAAAGTTAAAGTCAAATGCTTGATCACACAATTTTGATTGTAGTTTCCCCAACTGGGACGTTTTATAGTTCGCTACTGCTGAAACCGTGTAATACTAATTCTAAGTGTTTCAGTTTTCACAAACATCAATATAAAATGTGTTTTGCATTCAAAAGCAGTCCCATACTCAGACAATGAGGGCAGTGAAGAACATAGGAATCCAATATGAGTGATTTGTTCGGTCTCCCCGCTAGATATTAATGGTGGTGACCTGCTGCTGCCTTTCTCCTATGTACTACGAAGTGTCAAAGGTATACATGAATCGAATGGACGACTGTGGTCAGTAAGGCACATGATGATACTTGCTGCTGTTAGTTGATTAGTTAGTTACAATGATGGATGTTATCATCACAGAACATTCTTTTTAGTTCTAGTTATGCAACTGCACTTAAAACTACTGTCTTTTTTAAATTAACAAAATAAAATAAAGAGAGCGCTACCCATTTTTAACTGAAATTCTTCACTGAAATAGGAGGAGTTACTCAGGGAAATGGTTTTAGGTTATGTTTGAAACTTGCTGTGCTACTCGGTGTCAAACATTTAACATTGTTGGACAAATGATCAAAAATTTTAGTTACTACATATTGAGTCCCTTTCGGAGTAATTGGTAATAAAGGCCATTTTTCCTCTAGTATTTCAGATGTGGACATCACTGTACTCCTCATATTGTAATGGATTATTTATGATGAATTTCATTACGGAATATGTGTATTGTGATGGTGCAGTTAAAATGTTAATCTGCTTGAAGAGGTGCCAACATGATAATCTCAGCTGAACATCGCGTTGCTCACTTTTGTGCAAACAGTACTTTCTTTCTAAGTTATGAGTTACCCCAGCAAATTATTCGATAAGACGTTATTGAGACTAAATATGCAAAATAAGTCACGTCGCTGATTCGTTTGTTTCCGAGACTCGCAATTATATACAGATAAAAGCAGCTGAAGATAAGTGTTTGAACAGATACGTTACATGCTTTTTCAGCTCAAGTTTTCAGGAATACCTAAAAACAAAAATTTGGAGTATTCTATCCCATTTACTGATTACAGGTGCTCTATATGTAGTACAGAACTGAATATAGTGTGTTTTCTGAAAATTAAGTAAGAGTCAATTTTCATGAGACCACTTAATACATCTTTAAAAATATCATTAACTATCTCTTCAGTTAGTTTCAATCTAATGGGATTTTTTAAATGATTTTATGATGTCTTCACCTGACGATTTCTTTATTTGATTTACAATTGTACAATTTCGGCCTAGGCCCATTTCAAGCATCTAAAACTTAATAGAGGATTCGTTAGTGGCATATTATTCCACACACGTCTTTGGTCCTTTGGGTCCATATAATTGCCATAAAATAAATTGGAAATAGTTTCTGTTATTTTAGGAGCACCTTGAGCAGCACCCGTTTGCATCAGATCACCGAAGTTAAGCGGTGGTGGGTTGGGCTAGCACTTCGATGGGTGGCCATCCAGTCTGCAGAGTGCTGTTGGCAAGTGGGGTGCACTCACCCCTTATGAGGCAAACTCAGGAACTACTGTAGTTTCTGTAATTTTAGAAGCACCTTGGGCAGCACCCGTTTGCATCAGATCACCGAAGTTAAGCGCTGGTGGGTTGGGCTAGCACTTGGATTGGTGACCATCCAGTCTGCAGAGTGCTGTTGGCAAGTGGGGTGCACTCACCCCTTATGAGGCAAACTCAGGAACTACTTGATTGAGAAGCAGTGGTTCCAGTCTCGTAAACTGACATACAGCCGGGAGAGCGGTGTGCAGACCACATGCCATTCCACATCCGCATTCAGTGGCACCTGTGGGCTGAGGACGACACCACAGCTGTCGGTACCGTTGGGGCTTCATGGCCTGTTTGGGCGCAGTTTAGTTTAGTTTTTATTTTTGAGCAATTGTTTCAAAGCTCTTTTATAAAAGGTTGATGTTTTTAACATACATGCTGTGGGAAGATTATAATGATTTTACAGAAAATCGTAATTAACGACAGAGTTCTTTTTTCCTTAGAAGGCGTACTCTGATCAGCCAGAACGCTAGACCATCGACCTACTATCGATATAAACCCTTCGAGGCGATAGCATCGTCACCTGGCAAGGAATGACTGGTAATGTCCGCGTCATGAAGGGAGATGGCCCAATTTTCAGGCGTTCTGCACGTCACCCTCCTCTAGCCACTGGGTGCTAACAATATTCTTTCACTTTCCAAGCAGCTATAGTGCGTTTCATTTACGACGACGGCCGAGTTTAGGTTCGTTCTGTGCATCTGACGTCACAAAACACAGTCACAATGACCAGAGATCAACGTTGCCAGAGCTCGGCTGCAGTGCAGAGCACGGACGAGTGTCCTCAGTTTTAGAAACATTCGGTCATAAATAAAGTAACTGAACAAAAGCAATGTCTTGATAGCAGACTTCCTTTAATAGAAAGTTTGGAAAAAGCATTCTTTATACCAATTGCTTCATATTCAATTAATTAAATAAACCAAACAAGCAATAAGCCTTCTAATTCAGGTGATAGCAAGGAAAGGTGTTTGTATCATTCTCACGAACCGCTTTCTCGCAATAAAGAACGAAACGTGAGTAATTCATAGTCATACAAACAGTGTTTGTCGGTATTTTGCGTGCTATTTTACAGTCCTACAGGATCTCTATTGAATAATGTGCTGCAATAGCGTAATGGTTAAGGTGTTTGGCTGCTAAGTGAAAAGTTCTGAGTTCAAACCTTGTTTGGTGCTTAGTATTTTCTTTATTTGGGCAGCAATCGTTTCTCTAACACGCTGTTGGGATGAAATGACATTATAGAAGCGACACTGGAGACAGAAGCGTGCATTTGCAGCCGCGTTCGGGGGAAAGGTAGAAGACGGGAACACGAGGGGCACGAGAATGCATGTAACACTTCCGCTTGCTTCTCAAGCCGTGTTTCTTAGTTTTTTCGGTCAGTTTTTGCACCCAATCTGTGTCTGCGCTTTTGGCAGGTAACATATGTCGCCACACCGTCGGTACTGCCATCCCTTGACGCGTCTGCTCACTAAAGATGACTAAAATTTGGTTTTCAGTAGAAATTGCAATTAATCACTGGGAAGAAAACTATTAAAATTAACTGGAGCAGACGGCCATTGTTGATGACGGAAGCATTTTTGTTAGTGGCAAAACTGACTTCTAGAAAATTGCTGTAAAATTCAGAAAAGATTACATCTTTTGACAGAACAATCAACTTTGCGGGGCCGGTATCCGCTATTTACAGGCGAAATGGAATCATAGTTTGGAGACTGTGGCCAGATCATTTAAGGTTACATGTTTGAACTGAAATTTGCAAAACGCTTCGTAATGATCGGCGGTTGATATCAGGTACACTATAGCAAGTTGCAAGTGAATAAATCGCAGAATACTAATTGTATTCGGCCATTGCGTCTCCACCCCACGATCCGTTATGCTTGTATTGATTGTTGGATACATTTCATGTTTCTTACACCTATTAGGAGAACTGCTAAAATGAGAACTCATGAGACTTAACTAATTTACATTAATTTAATTGCAAATGGTTCTAAAGTTAATACATGACATTTACATAAGGTTTCATCTGCACGAAAGAAAGATTAGTTACTGATGCGCAAGGAACGCAACTATAGTGCAGTATAAAAGCTAATCGACAAGAGATAGAGATCGAAGCAGGAACGCTCTTTAGTTGCTTTCTAAAACAAAAGACTGTACACTACTGGCCATTAAAATTGCACCACCAAGAAGAAATGTAGATGATAAACGGGTATTCATTGGACAAATATATTACACTAGAACTGACATGTGATTACATTTTCACGCAATTTGGGTGCATAGATCCTGAGAAATCAGTACCCAGAGCAACCACCTCTGGCCGTAATAACGGCCTTGATACGCCTTTCCATTGAGTCAAACAGAGCTTGGATGGCGTGTACACGTACAGCTGCCCATGCAGCTTCAACACGATACCACAGTTCATCAAGAGTAGCGACTGGCGTATTGTGACGAGCCAGTTGCTCGGTCACCATTGACCAGACGTTTTCAATTGGCGAGAGATCTGGAGAATGTGCTGGCCAGGGCACCAGTCGAACATTTTCTGTATCCAGAAAGGCCCGTACACGACCTGCAACATGCGGTCGTGCATTATCCTGC
This sequence comes from Schistocerca cancellata, assembly GCF_023864275.1. Taxonomy (NCBI): domain Eukaryota; kingdom Metazoa; phylum Arthropoda; class Insecta; order Orthoptera; family Acrididae; genus Schistocerca; species Schistocerca cancellata. The sequence goes on along the minus strand of NW_026046729.1, from coordinate 22,891,365 downwards.
TGAAATGTAGGCTTTCGCAGGGATCGAATGAAGGGTAGAGCCACGGGTCTTAACACATTTGAAATGTAACGTCGACTGTTCAAAGTGCCGTCAATGCGAACGAGGGGTGACCGAGACGTGTAACCAATGGCACCACATACCATCACGCCGGGTGATACGCCAGTATGGCGATGACGAATACACGCTTCCAATGTGCGTTCACCGCGATGTCTCCAAACACGGATGCGACCATCATGATGCTGTAAACAGAACCTGGATTCATCCGAAAAAATGACGTTTTGCCATTCGTGCACCCAGGTTCATCGTTGAGTACATCATCGCAGGCGCTCCTGTCTGTGATGTAGCATCAAGGGTAACCTCAGCTACGGTCTCCGAGATGGTAGTCCATGCTGCTGCAAAAGTCGTCGAACTGTTGGTGCAGATGGTTGTTGTCTTGCAACGTCCCCATCTGTTGACTCAGGGATCGAGACGTGGCTGCACGATCCGTTATAGCTATGCGGATAAGATGCCTGTCATCTCGACTGCTAGTGATACGAGGCCGTTGGGATCCAGCACGGCGTTCCATATTACCGTCCTGAACCCACCGATTCCATATTCTGCTAACAGTCATTGGATTTCGACCAACGCGAGCAGCAATGTCGCGATACGATAAACCGCAATTGCGATAGGCTACAATCCGACCTTTATCAAAGTCGGAAACAAGATGATACGCATTTCTCCTCCTTACACGAGGCATCACAAGAACGTTTCACCAGGCAACGCCGGTCAACTGCTGTTCGTGTATGAGAAATCGGTTGGGAACTTTCCTCATGTCAGCACGTTGTAGGTGTCGCCACCGGCGCCAACCTTGTGTGAATGCTCTGAAAAGCTAATGATTCGCATATCACAGCGTCTTCTTCCTGTCGGTTAAATTTCGCGTCTTAGCACGTCATCATCGTGGTGTAGCAATTTTAATCGCCAGTAGTGTATTACAATCGATCACCGTCACCACAGGCTGACTACCGCTATATCCTTGAAATATTACTTATGAAATAATAATCACATTTCACAAAATTAATTGACATAAGTTGTTTAGATTTGAAGTTATATACAGTGAATAAATAGATATGTGCCCATTTTTGTGCTTTCCATGTTTTTTACGTCGTTAAATTTACATAAAATTACGTGGGTCTGTCCATGTAATGCTTCAACGCGCATGAGTTAGTTGATTCACATTCGATAATGATTTAAGCTGTCCGCCCCCGGTAGTTCAGTGGTCTGCTTGACATAATGTCAATCCTATGGGCCCGGGTTCGATTCCCGGCTGGGTCGGAGATTTTCTCTGCTCAGGGACCGGGTGTTGTGTTGTTCTAATCATCATTATTTCATTCCCATCGACGCGCAAATCGCCGAAGAGGTGTCAAATTGAAAGACTTGCACCTTGCTAACGGTCTATCCGACGGGAGGCCCTAGTCACACGACATTTTTTTAATTTTTTTTTTATTTAAGCTGTCAGTGTCTACCTCGTAGCACATTCACCGGCATATTCCTATTGGCATCAGGAAACTAATTACGAAATTTGCGAAAACCGGTCGTAGGACAAGTTTGTTATTTAAGACCTATATGATGTACATACTGAATTCATATTAAATTTTTTTCTGTATTTCTTTGAGTTTTTATTTCGTACTAGTTTGTAAATCGCACAATGAGAGCACAGTTCTGCGCGAGTTTTATGTGTACAACAAACTAAAATTTTGTGGGTATTTTTGTTTAGCATTTGGAAGATAGTCAACGGGCACAAAAAATTGCTGCCTCCAGAAATAGGAAGAGGCATCCTGTATCTGTACTTGGTTGTCACCAAAGGTAAATATTTGAGTGGTCACTAGGATAAATATACGAGCGAATTTCTTCACCGCACTTATCGAACTGTATTATTACTTCTAATATTTCTAGTTTCCTTCCCTCTACCTCGCATATTTAGCTTACTGATTATTTTTCAGAACTATATATTTAAAACATAGTTGCTTCGATTAGACAAATAATTAGCTATATCACCACGTGGTATCGGCATGCATGCGACAGCTTGTACTGACTGTATGTTCCAAAATGCCACGTATAAGAAAGGGGTTCGTATCTCGGGTTCTATTGTTGATAGAAAGGTAGGATCAAGTGTTTTGGATAGCTTTTCGGCTAGGGACTATTTGCACACTCAACAGAAGGTTCGTTATACTGTAACTATCCTACAGTAAAGGGCTAGGACTTGAACATTACACATGTCCTCTAAATGGAGAAAATCAGTTGATTCTTTTTTTGTATTAGATGGGGGTCTACGGCGTATCTTAAAATGATTCCATGGAGGCACCATTTATTTCTTGAATGGTTCCTCAGAAAACGCGCTTCTCACCATTTTTCAACGGCAACAACAACAGATATCTGGATAACTAGGGGTTTTTGCTCAGATTTTAACGGTATATTCCCAAGACATTTATCTACAAGTGCCATCTTCCCATCTTCAAAAATCTTTATCTGCTATCGAGAATCATTCCAAAAATATGATTTTTGTGTATGAAATCCGAGTGGCGGATTCCAAGACGACTATACGCAGCAAATGGCTATAATTTTTACGATGTATTCCTAAGTTCTCTATCTCGAATAAACTTGAAAATTTTGATTATATCTTTCTCCGTTTCCGTGACACACAGGTTCAAAGGTACCCTAATTGTACAGGTAAAGTAGGCACGTAAAATCCGGTGTTAGGCGAAAACGTAGTTTATAAAGTAACGTAGCACGGAGAAATATGCTGTAAAGTGTCTCCGTTATCATCCGAAGAGTTCCGGGAACATACCCGTTGTAGCACTGAATCACATACAAATTTTTTTTGCACGTAACAGTTGATTTGAGGTGTAAAATGAATTTTGTTTTATTTAAATTTCACATAAGTAAACTACCAAACTTTACGGGCCCATAAATTTCTGTTCATATGAGTGCCATGCCCTGCTATATCACAGAAAAGAAGGGAACTAGAGGGAAAATGCTCCTATTTGAGCACAAATAAGGCGAATATGGTCCTGTTTAAAATACTTTGACTGGAAAGTGGGCTACTGCACGTCGTCAGGTAGGCAAGCGGAGCTTCTCAGTGACGTGCTGAATAATCAGAGCAGCCGCTACCGTTGTTCCATTGTTATTATCGAAGTCAAACTCTGTCGAAGAACGAGAAGTTAAGAAGAAAGAAATGGATACAGAGGCGTGCGTATTTAGTTTATCGAGTAACGCTATTGAATGTTTCAAATCGGAGGATTTGGCTCAAACAAAAACTTTATGACAACGTTGTACGCAAATTTAGAACATCTCTTGTCTATAGCACAATTAAATATTCGGAAACAAGATATAAAAACGCAGCAAGCTATATCGTCAATTTATCGCCTTTTAAATACTCTTCGATTTTGGCAAACAATATTTATTACAAATTTAATGCATTTATGTTTTCGCTAACACCAAAAAACTAAGCCCAAATTTTAAGTCTTCTGTACTGCCATTCCACTTACGCTTCTGGTGAAACCAAGTAGTCTATAAATTCATTTTGCACTTCCTGGGTTGATGGTGGCCAATTTTAAATTTTAACGGATTCCAATGGTACCATTGTTTGGGCCCCATTTATCATACTCCTTTTCGACGCTGACATTTTCGTGCCGGTATTGAACCATCGAAACTTCTACAAGTTTCAGAAAAATCTTCGAGCAATTGGCACATTCGGCAAGTACCGTGGGGTTATAATTAAAGTGCATCCACTGACAGAGGTGCAGTGTGGGCCGTAGTTTTCGTATGGCAGCGAAACTTGGTAGATGTACTAATTCGGCAATGTGGAATCAATTTTCGCTGGGAAAAAAACTGGTTCAGATTTTGGCGACCAGGTGTAAATCTGGCGCTGTGTGTGCAAGAGAGACATATAGAAATTTTTTGGTATGGAATTGTTTATGAACCGGACGTGGGCAGAAAAGGCAAACAGGTGAGAAAGGCATAATGTTAATTGTATTATTAACCGCCATTTACTCCGTGTTCACTATGAGCATTGGATACCTCGACGAGATGCTGTACAGCGCTAGATGTGCACTTGATGATTAAATAGGTTTCGCATTAACGGTTTAGCATATCTACCAAGTTTCACTACCATACTTTAATTGCAGTCCACACTGGATTTCCATGGGTACCTGCACTATAATTGTAACCTCCCAACACTTTCAGCAGGATGGAAGAAACTGTTTCCACTGACTTGCGGAAGCTACCTCTAGTAGTTGACGAAACTTGGAGAAGCCGACTTCCTTTCCGTGTGAAAGAACTTGCAGAAGAAGTTTCTGCCAGTGACTTGCAGGAGATTACTTGCTAGTGGACACACGCTTTAAGATATATCAGGACTCGCACTGAAATATATAGACAGTCACTTGTACTTAGCTCCATTTGCAAGTGGAGCAGCAAAGGGAGTGGTTAGCAGTGAAAGAATGGGCCCTTCGATATGTACGGTCTGGTTACTTGCGGAGTATGTATGCGGGTGTGGATGTAGAAATACCTCTTCACCACTGTATTCATTACCTATTTATCGTTTCTCGGTGCTCTTACATCACACGTGCAGTTGAATGCAATCTTGCTCACTCCGTAGTTACTAAAGTATCTGTGCTAACTCTTAGCCTAAAGTGCTTGTGTTTCTGTAATCTATCTATTATACAGGGTGATTTTTATTAACATTTAAAAACTCCCGAAGCGTTGTAGACACCAGTGAGACAAGTAATTTAACAGAAGTCACCTGGAGCCGCAATTGTCGGGAAATATCCTCGAAGTGGATGACAAATGCTGAACAAGTGACGTCACCAAATGACGTACCTCGTCGCACGTCCAGCGTTTGGGCTTGCCGATCCTATCGTCGCCGCTAGGGGACAGAGCTACGTATCGCCCCGCCAGGGTACTCTGTTGTCGTTCAATCATTACCCGATGTGATTCTCGTGGTAGTTGAAATGCAAGACAACGATGAAACGGTTTTCATTTACGAAAACAGGGTAGCTCACAGAGCAAGGTGTAGCACTGCCCCTTACCTGTGACAGCAGGATCGACAAGCCCAATCGGTGCGCATGTGGCGAGCTACGTCATCGCGGCCAACGAGATATACAGGGCTATTACAAATGATTGAAGCGATTTCATAAATTCACTGTAGCTCCATTCATTGACATATGGTCACGACACACTACAGATACGTAGAAAAACTCATAAAGTTTTGTTCGGCTGAAGCCGCACTTCAGGTTTCTGCCGCCAGAGCGCTCGAGAGCGCAGTGAGACAAAATGGCGACAGGAGCCGAGAAAACGTATGTCGTACTTGAAATGCACTCACATCAGTCATAACAGTGCAACGACACTTCAGGACGAAGTTCAACAAAGATCCACCAACTGCTAACTCCATTCGGCGATGGTATGCGCAGTTTAAAGCTTCTGGATGCCTCTGTAAGGGGAAATCAACGGGTCGGCCTGCAGTGAGCGAAGAAACGGTTGAACGCGTGCGGGCAAGTTTCACGCGTTGCCCGCGGAAAATTGGCTCATGCCACAACTGGAGACCGACAGCGCCGACTTCATCTTTCAACAGGATGGTGCTCCACCGCACTACCATCATGATGTTCGGCATTTCTTAAACAGGAGATTGGAAAACCGATGGATCGGTCGTGGTGGAGATCATGATCAGCAATTCATGTCATGGCCTCCACGCTCTCGCGACTTAACCCCATGCGATTTCTTTCTGTGGGGTTATGTGAAAGATTCAGTGTTGAAACCGCCTCTACCAAGAAACGTGCCAGAACTGCGAGCTCGCATCAACAATGCTTTCGAACTCATTGATGGGGACATGCTGCGCCGAGTGTGGGAGGAACTTGATTATCGGCTTGATGTCTGCCGAATCACTAAAGGGGCACATATCGAACATTTGTGAATGCCTAAAAAAACTTTTTGAGTTTTTGTATGTGTGTGCAAAGCATTTTGAAAATATCTCAAATAATAAAGTTATTGTAGAGCTGTGAAATCGCTTCAATCATTTGTAATAACCGTGTATACCTTGCACTGAACCTGTGACGCAACACTAGTAGGCTTGTCTGCCACACTTCGGCATCGTTCGGCTCTGTGCAGTGCCCAGGATAACTCAACATGTAACTGAGAAAGCACACAGTAAAGGTCTTAATTGTGTCGTGTGTTATCGAGATCTTGCATGCATTCAAACACGCAGTCAAGGATTATAAAACTCGTCCGAAATAATAATAAATGAAAAGCACCAGTTTGCTTTTGTTCTACAATATTATTTTTATTGCTAACCGGTTTTCGGCTTACAAGGCCATCTTCAGGCATTTACTGAGTATTATCACCAAAGAAGTTAAATGTTAGCAGACAACATTGGAAGAGAAGTAACACATCTAGAGCGAAGTAGAAACATACAGTGAGTAACATCTTTGCAATGAAATAGTAAAAACTGAACAGTACATAAATAACAATGGAGTTGACAGGAAAACCTTTAGCACAAAATAAGAATAGCATGCCTTCATAACAGTTTCTATTGATAAACAAAACTATTGAAATAAGATAAAATTAGTACTAGGCAAGGCTGCATCAAGAGGTATGAAACATGGAGAGTGATACACAACCAATTAAAAAAGAAGAGACAGTTGTCAATGTAAATACAGAATACACGAGGAACTTAAGCCATATCAATACAATAAACAGAAATTAATAAATGCAGGAAAATTGAGGTGTTTGAGGGAACCTACAGTTTGAGAGTATGGTGGTACTGCATTTTAACATTAACATTATAATCAAAGCAGTGGCTGTATACCAGTTTACATTAAATAAATGAGCAAAGTAAAATATGAACAGTATTTGATGAGACAACTACAAGGGGAGTTAAACATGGACAGTAATACAAGTACAAGTTAAAAGCAAACCCTTAACTATTGAAACTACAGCATATGTGGAATACAAAGACAACTGCAACAAATAAAACAACTTAATGACTACAGGAAAATGGGAATATGTAGGAAGAGAGAGTGTGGGAAGTAATGAACAACAAAGATGATAATATGAAGTTTAGGAGAGGGGAAGTGTTGAGTTGTGTCTGGTCATTTAGGATGAGATCTGGACTGTGAGCAAGATGTTTGTTAATTTCCAGGGCTTCCAGCAGGTTGAGTTTATGGCCTTTGTTTGCTAAGTGAAGTACATGGGACACTGGCTGGTAGTTGTGACCCTCACTCAGTACATGCTCAGCAAATGTAGAGTCTGAATCCTGCAACCTCCAGCTGCGTTCATGTTCAGCCAGCCTAGTTGATATGTCTCTGCCTGACTGACCAATGTAAAATTTGTCACAATCAGAACAGGTGATTTTGTATACCCCACTGTTGGCTAATAACTAGATCTTATCTTTGCTATTAAAAACACACTGGGCTGTAGTGTTCCTGACATAGTAGGAAACCCGAAATAGTTAGAAGCTCCCCGCCGCTGGTACTCGTAAGACCTGGAGTGTCACGTGCTGTGACGTACGCGCCACGGCCTGTCTGCCTCGTGGGCCTTGTGCGTTATGTGGTGACGTCACTTGTTCAGCATTTATCATCCACTTTTGGTGTATTTCCCGACGTTTTCGGCCCCACGTGTCTTATTTTAAATCACTTGTCACAGTGTGATCTAGGTCGTTTCGGCGGTTTTTAAACGTTAATAACAATCCTTCTGTATAATTATATCACTTATAACCAATTAGGTTCCTTTCGGAGTTAGCTGATGCATTAGCTACATACTTAACAATAATATACAACAGTTCGCTCGACGAAAGATTCGTACCCAAAGAGTGGAATGTTGCACAGGTCACACTAATATTCAAGAAAGGTAGTAGGAGTAATCCTCTAAATTACAGGGCCATATCGTTAACGTCGATATGCAGCAGGATTTTAGAACATATATTGTGTTCGAACATTATGAATTACCTCGAAGGAAACGGTCTATTGACACACAGTCAACATGGGTTTAGAAAACATCGTTTCTGTGAAACACAACTACCTCTTTATTCACATGAAGTGCTGAGTACTATTGACAACGGATTTCAGATCGATTCCGCATTCCTGAATTTCCGTAAGGGTTTTGACACTGTACCACACAAGCGGCTCGTAGTAACATTGCGTGCTTATGGAATATCGTCTGAGTTATGTGACTGGATTTGTGATTTCCTGTCAGAGAGGACACAGTTCGTAGCAATTGATGGAAGTCATCGAGTAAAACAAGTGATTTCACGCGTTCCCCAAGGTAGTGTTATAGGCCCTTTGCTGTTCCTTATCTATACTCCTGGAAATTGAAATAAGAACACCGTGAATTCATTGTCCCAGGAAGGGGAAACTTTATTGACACATTCCTGGGGTCAGATATATCACATGATCACACTGACAGAACCACAGGCACATAGACACAGGCAACAGAGCATGCACAATGTCGGCACTAGTACAGTGTATATCCACCTTTCGCAGCAATGCAGGCTGCTATTCTCCCATGGAGACGATCGTAGAGATGCTGGATGTAGTCCTGTGGAACGGCTTGCCATGCCATTTCCACCTGGCGCCTCAGTTGGACCAGCGTTCGTGCTGGACGTGCAGACCGCGTGAGACGACGCTTCATCCAGTCCCAAACATGCTCAATGGGGGACAGATCCGGAGATCTTGCTGGCCAGGGTAGTTGACTTACACCTTCTAGAGCACGTTGGGTGGCACGGGATACATGCGGACGTGCATTGTCCTGTTGGAACAGCAAGTTCCCTTGCCGGTCTAGGAATGGTAGAACGATGGGTTCTATGACGGTTTGGATGTACCGTGCACTATTCAGTGTCCCCTCGACGATCACCAGTGGTGTACGGCCAGTGTAGGAGATCGCTCCCCACACCATGATGCCGGGTGTTGGCCCTGTGTGCCTCGGTCGTATGCAGTCCTGATTGTGGCGCTCACCTGCACGGCGCCAAACACGCATACGACCATCATTGGCACCAAGGCAGAAGCGACTCTCATCGCTGAAGACGACACGTCTCCATTCGTCTCTCCATTCACGCCTGTCGCGACACCACTGGAGGCGGGCTGCACGATGTTGGGGCGTGAGCGGAAGACGGCCTAACGGTGTGCGGGACCGTAGCCCAGCTTCATGGAGACGGTTGCGAATGGTCCTCGCCGATACGCCAGGAGCAACAGTGTCCCTAATTTGCTGGGAAGTGGCGGTGCGGTCCCCTACGGCACTGCGTAGGATCCTACGGTCTTGGCGTGCATCCGTGCGTCGCTGCGGTCCGGTCCCAGGTCGACGGGCACGTGCACCTTCCGCCGACCACTGGCGACAACATCGATGTACTGTGGAGACCTCACGCCCCACGTGTTGAGCAATTTGGCGGTACGTCCACCCGGCCTCCCGCATGCCCACTATACGCCCTCGCTCAAAGTCCGTCAACTGCACATACGGTTCACGTCCACGCTGTCGCGGCATGCTACCAGTGTTAGAGACTGCGATGGAGCTCCGTATGCCACGGCAAACTGGCTGACACTGACGGCGGCGGTGCACAAATGCTGCGCAGCTAGCGCCATTCGACGGCCAACACCGCGGTTCCTGGTGTGTCCGCTGTGCCGTGCGTGTGATCATTGCTTGTGCAGCCCTCTCGCAGTGTCCGGAGCAAGTATGGTGGGTCTGACACACCGGTGTCAATGTGTTCTTTTTTCCATTTCCAGGAGTGTATATAAATGATTTGGGAGACAATCTGAGCTGCCGTCTTCGATTGTTTGCAGATGATGCTGTCGTTTATCGACTAATAAAGTCATCAGAAGATCAAAACAAATTGCAAAACGATTTAGAAAAAATATCTAAATGGTGCGGAAAGTGGCAGTTGACCCTAAATAACGAAAAGTGTGAGGTCATCCACATGAGTGCTAAAAGGAACTCGTTAAACTTCGGTTACACGATAAATCAGTCAAATCTAAAAGCCGTAAATTCAACAAAATACCTAGGTATTACAATTACGAACAACCTCAATAGGAAAGAACACACAGAAAATTTGGGGGGAAGGCTAACCAAAGGCTGCGTTTTATTGGCAGGACACTGAGAAAATGTAACAGACCTGCTAAGCAGACTGCCTATACTACGCTTGTCCGTCCTCTTTCAGAATACTGTTGCGCGGTGTGGGGTCCTTACCAGGCAGGACTGACGGAGTACAACGAAAAAGTTCAAAGCAAGGCAGCACGTTTTGTGTTATCGCGAAATTGGGAGAGAGTGTCACAGAAGTGATACGGGATTTGTGCTGGAAATCATTAAAAGAAAGGCGTTTTTCGTTGGGACGAAATCTTCTCACGAAATTCCAATCACCAACTTTCTCCTCCGAATGCGAAAAATTTTTGTTGACACCGACCTACATAGGACGGAACGATCACCACGATAAAATATGGGAAATCAGAGCTCGTACGGAAAGATATAGTTCATTCTTTCCACGCGCTATACGATATTGGAATAACAGAGAATTGTGAAGGTGGTTCGATGAACTCTGTCCCAGGAACTTGAGTGTGATTTGCAGAGTATCCATGTAGATGTAGATGTAGATGTATTGACATTACCTTGAGGACAAGCTATTACGGTATAATCAAGCAAATACTGAATATGAGTCTAGTAAGCACAGGCGATGGCAATTGCCAGTACTAAACACACAGCGGAACATCGTTTCTGGAAGTAAGTCCAGGTGGGGAGGAGAAGGAAGCCCCGGGGAACAAGACGGCGCCGGGCAGCCGCTGCGGTCGTGAAGTATGCTAGCTCATCACGCCGGCTTGCCGCCTGCGAATTACCCTATCTTTTGTTACGCGCGCGCACAAACCCTCGGGCGGAACATTTTACGCGACGCGACGTGGTAAGTGAAGAAAGAAGATTCGACTAAGATAGCGCTACACGGCAGAGGCGCGCCAGCGGAGCTCTACGACGTGACGGGGGAAAGATTGCGGCTCGTTTCCCGGACACTCCGTTTCGCCGAAATCACAGAGGTACCGGTGCGTCGGTGTTAATCTACTCCATTCGTATCTCCTCCGTCTAGCGAAGAGCCCCGTCACAAGTGCCTGTTCCCATTTTCCCTAACACGCTGTTTTTCCAGGCAGTGACGGAAGCAATAAATAAATTTTCACTGTTTCACGTAGCCCCGTGAAGCGAATTAGTATCGAAATGGGCTGTTTTCTGCAGCAGAACATGAAGCCCGACTGCAAACCAAGAGAAGTATTTCAAATATGCAATACAGGGCAATTTCATTTCTTCTCGTGTGTAACAGAAGACGGCGATAAATATGTGACCAGATGATGCCGGAAATGGTATCAGTGATTATTTCATGCTCCCCTGAAGAATGAAAAAGCCGACTGTCCTGCAGACATTTGTGAGAGATTAAAACTATGTCAGATCGAGACATGAAAGCAAATCCTTTCCCATTTGTGGGAAACATTTCCTTTCACATTTGTATTCCGGGTGCTTGTCAACCCTAAAGGGTCTCTGCCCCAGTACTACGTTTCTTAAAAGAAATTGTATCATCATCATCATCATCATCATTTAAGACTGATTATGCCTTTCAGCGTTCAGTCTGGAGCATAGCCCCCGTTATACAGTTCCTCCATGATCCCCTATTCAGTGCTAACATTGGTGCCTCTTCTGATGTTAAACCTATTACTTCAAAATCATTCTTAACCGAGTCCAGGTACCTTCTCGGTCTGCCCCGACTCCTCCTACCCTCTACTGCTGAATCCATGAGTCTCTTGGGTAACCTTGCTTCTCCCATGCGTGTAACATGACCCCACCATCTAAGCCTGTTCGTCCTGACTGCTACATCTATAGAGTTCATTCCCAGTTTTTCTTTGATTTGCTCATTGTGGACACCCTCCTGCCATTGTTCCCATCTACTAGTACCTGCAATAATCCTAGCTACTTTCATATCCGTAACCTCAACCTTGTTGATAAGATAACCTGAATCAACCCAGCTTTCGCTCCCATACAACAAAGTTGGTCGAAAGATTGAACGGTGCACAGATAACTTAGTCTTGGAACTGACTTCCTTCTTGCAGAAGAGAGTAGATCGCAGCTGAGCGCTCACTGCATTAGCTTTGCTACACCTCGCTTCCAGTTCTTTCACTATGTTGCCATCCTGTGAGAATATGCATCCTAAGTACTTGAAACGTCCACCTGTTCTAACTTTGTTCCTCCTATTTGGCACTCAATCCGTTTATATTTCTTTCCCACTGACATTACTTTCATTTTGGAGATGCTAATCTTCATACCATAGTCCTTACATTTCCGATCTAGCTCTGAAATATTACTTTGCAAACTTTCAATCGAATCAGCCATCACAACTAAGTCATCCGCATATGCAAGACTGCTTATTTTGTGTTCACATATCTTAATCTCACCCAGCCAGTCTATTGTTTTCAACATATGATCCATAAATAATATGAACAACAGTGGAGACAGGTTGCAGCCTTGTCTTACCCCTGAAACTACTCTGAACCATGAACTCAATTTACCGTCAACTCTAACTCCTGCCTGACCATGTGAAGACCTTTAATTGCTTGCAAAAGTTTGCCTCCTATTCCATAATCTTGTAGAACAGACAATAGCTTCCTCCTAGGAATCCGGTCATATGCCTTTTCTAGATCTATAAAGCATAGATACAATTCCCTGTTCCACTCATAACACTTCTCCATTATTTGCCGTAAGCTAAATATCTGGTCCTGACAACCTCTATGAGGCCTAATCCCACACTGATTTTCATCCAATTGGTCCTCAACTAATACTCGCACTTTCCTTTCAACAATACCTGAGAAGATTTTACCCACAACGCTGATTAAAGAGATACCTCTGTAGTTGTTACAATCTTTTCTGTTTCCATGTTTAAAGCTTGGTGTGATTACTGCTTTTGTCCAGTCTGATGGAACCTGTCCCGACTCCCAGGCCATTTCAATTGTCTTGTGTAGCCATTTAAGACCTGACATTCCACTGAATTTGCTGAGTTCCGACTTAATTTCATCCACCCCAGCCGCTTTATTGCACTGCAATCTATTGAAGAAATTATTGCACTGCTTTATTGCACTGCAATCTATTGAAGAAATTGTAAATAGCAAGAAAATCAAGTTCAAGAGACATGGGACCAGAAACAGGAAGGGGTCAACTGATATCCATTCATGGCAATGTTTATTGTTACGTCCACCGATGGCAATGCACCAGTCTGTCCTGCGTTGGAAGGACTCACGCACGCATTATCTGAAGACAGCAGTTGTTCATCGAACTCCAAATGACTCATGCCTTCCGCTGCTGTTAACTGAGCACTCTGTTCAGGACCTTGGTCATCTATACGAAGCTTTCGCCCCTTGACAGCAGCCGGAGGAATGACTGAGGTCTGTTTACGTAATACGCACAAGGAATGATGGAGGCCTGTATCCGTTTACCGTGTTACCACTGCTGGGTCCAGAAGAAGTTGGAAAAAATCGGACAAACGGCTTGGTGCTACTCTGCCCCATGGATATTTTTTAGTGTAGAGGGCGTGACCTAGCAGACTACTCCCATTTGATGAACACCAGATGAAAGTCAGACGCCATATGACTTATTGGCTAAAAACAGTCTTGGTTGCAATTTTAGTATTTTTTATTTTTCAGCTCTCCGTTTCGCCTTGTTTAGGCATCTTCAGGTTGATCTACATAGAAAACAGAGAACAAATACATCTTAATTTGGTATTTCTTAGAACGATCCTTAGACAGTGTAGCCAAAGGGCATCGTCGAATACATCAGGCCAACGTCGCCTTCGTTAAACTCAGTAAAAACTTTTCTAGAGGGACGCGAGTGACTCCAAGATCTGCATAACGCTTAGCCCGAAAGTAAAATACGGGAACTTCTAAAATAAATGGCTAGTCAAATCAGTGGAAAATTCGATGTAGAGCTATGGAAAGAGATAGATAACACCGTCACTGAACAGGGCACCACAGTGCAATAAATATCCATCGCTATGATGCAATCAGCTCTCAGGCCTTCTAAAACAACAAAGGTGTGTGTGAACATCATTTCCAGGAACCTGAACTGCATAAAAACATAGATTTTCGCAGGGGTAAATGTGATTCTAACTTCTCCGACAATCTTGGACGTGTAGACACTTTTTTTCTCCATGAAATCCTTCAAACATTCCAGTCAGCACAGAACTTGACTGTGCGCCTTTGTCTAAAATTATAGGTAACGAATTAAGCATTTTTTGACTGTGTCCTGCAGTTAATATTCCTTGTCTTTATTACACCGAGTGTGCTCCTGGCAAAATTTGTCTCTCATGCGTACTCCATTGTTGAGGAAACGCAGTGGCAACTGGTTACCATGTGCTAGTGTGCTACAGCACACTGTAAACATTACACTAAAATTATGACATTTCGCAATGGATGTAGAGGATATCACGCTACAATCATACCGTTTCTCTTTGAATGCGCGCTGGAAATCACACCAAAATTAAGTCATTTCTCTTTGGATGCATGCTGATACCCAAATAAAATGGACGAAAAGATGTTTTGTAGCGCTTTCTCCGCAATAACTAGAAACGAGTGTCATGTGCTGAGATACTGGCCAGCCGCATTACGGTCAACACACACCAGGGATGTTTCTGACTCCACATTGTCTAATGTCATTGTCATCCGTTCTGGCATTACGAGTGTTATGGTGCTCATAGCACCAGATCAGTATTCTTGTTTCAAACTGCATGTAGCGTATTGTGCATGCATATAGTACGAGATATTTAAGAGAAGCCAGTACTACAACGACACCATGGATAGATGGTCACATGCACGAACTGTTGACTGGTGAATCTCGGTTCAATTCCTGCTTCTACCAACATTTCTTTTGCATTTATTTTATTCCTCACAATGTTAAACTATTGATTATAATATTTAAATATTTTTAAACAGTTCAATTTATCTACGTAAAGTTTATACATTCAATGCAGTCACGATTACAACCCTTGTAAGTCAGAAGCCTATAAGCTTGAGGTAAAAAAGTGAGTGTAAAGGGAAATTTAGTATGAAAGTGTTTCCATAGCTGATATCTAGATGATCGGCTAAGGAATCCCTTTCTCACCAGATGTTTGGAGCAGAAAGTAAGATTTAAAAGTTAGGTAGAATTAATTCGAAGGATGTGGGATGAGGATCACCGATTTGCCTTACGTAACACAGAAAATTTCAAAATACTTGCAAAATATTTTAATTAGCTTCTTAACTGTCCAGACCCTGTTCATAAGGTCAAATACTCAACACTGACGAAAATCTAGAAAAAGAATTATCTCCAAGTATCAAAGAAATTGAAAAAGTTATTAAAAGGTTGTAATACTAGCGGAGAAGACTCTATTGTAGCATAACTTTCGAAATGGTCTCTACCAAAAATTAAAAAATGAGCTAAACCTAATGTTCAAGAAAACTTGGAAAACAGAACTCCCGGTAGAGATGAAGATGGGCTTGATTAATCCACTATGTAACAAAGGCACTGAACAAGATGTTAACAACTACAGAGGAATTTATTTGCAACCAACTGCACATAACATATTTTCGAAGATTATACCTAACAGAGTAGAAACAACACTGGAGAGTAATTTGAAGAAATATCAAATATTAGGAAGGGCAGATCATGTTCGAGACAAATATTTAATATGAAGTCAATCATTTGCCACAGATTACTGAATTCAAAAGGTGTTTGTTGGTTTCCAAAAGGCTGCGTTGATAAAGACTGCGCTGATAAAATTACAGATAAAATGAAACTATAAGGCACAATCAGGTTGATGCCCCTTTCAAGTTCCTAGCACAATTTGCTTGCATGTGATGTAGGAAAAGGTAAAAGGCTCTCTAAGGTGTGTGTGTGTAGACTATAAGAAATTTTTGAGGAAGTATTGTTGTAACAGCATTTTGGTTGAATCGTGTAATGGACAAGTCGGCAATTAGTCAATCTGGGTTCGATTCCCAGTAATAGCAGAATTTTTTTTCATTTTATTTGATTTCTCACAGTGAAATATATTTAAACAGTGTAATTTATATACATAAAATTAAATAAAATCAATTTAGCTACGATGAACAACCTTGTAAGTCAAAAAGTTATAGGCCACCACACTGAAGCATATTGAAATAATTTTGCACGAGCCGCCACTGCTTACACGATCAGTTTCCTTTTTCAAATGTCATGATCTTTTCTGTGCATCGATACATACGTATTCTGACAGATGCTCACTAGCTCTCTGCAGAGACTAAAATGTATTGATGAAAAAGAAACTACCTGTTTCATTAGTGACCCAGATTACATGCTGAATGTGTGCACAATTCATTCAGCTATGGTGGGGCGTGAGTGATTTCAAATTGATAACTTTGTAAGTGTATTTTCCATTATAGGAAATTTTGTTGTTTCCAGGTTCTTTTCGTTTCAAATGAAGTTAAGCTACAAGTAACATTTGCAGTTTCTTAATCTGCGATATTTAGTGGATTATAATTATTTATGACAAGTGCATTGTGGTACGAATTAGAGATATATTAAATGTGTATGTAGAGTCATCATTTAAAGCCACTTCTTTCTCTTTGTTAGCATCTTACAAAAATGACCTGAGACGTAGACCACAACAAACGCACATCCGCATGTAACAGCTAACATAGCTATAACAAATGTTGCTGTCATACAGTACGCGACATAACGCCAGCTTTGAAGTCTAGCAATCAGAGACAACTAGGAGTAAGTTACTGTTCTACGTGAACCTTTCCTGCGTGGAAGTAAAGGCGAATTGACTAAGGACTCTTTCAGCGAATCCTCTGAATACCAAGAGAATGAAAATCCACCGATTATGATGTTTTTGTAGAGTGTATTATTGTTTTCCTTTCACTCACTTCCAGGAAGAACAGTATGATTTAGAAGTATAAGCATGGTTGCACATTACAGTCTGTTTCATGTATGATGTATTGCTGATCTGATGCCCAGAAGCCTGGCCACAAACCCGCTACCCGCAACTCAGCTCATGGAACTTGATGCTCTCGCTGATGGCTTGATCAATTTTCTCTGTCTATAAGCATAAGCAAGAATAATGAAAACATGCCTACGACCCGGCTTGGAGCATTCTGTCCACAGTTTTTGCTGGCTTCCTGTGGATCATAGAGATATGTTAGGATGTGAGCCAGCCCATGACGAATACAAATTAGGCAACCAATTCGATGGGCGCAACATGAGAAAATTTCAATTTAACCTCCAAGTCCCCTAAGCAAAAATCGAAAAAATATTCCCTTAATGATCTAACATTACCTGAGCAACCATACTGAACAAACTGAATAATATCCTTGCACAAAAGAACTAGATTAGTTAAATTTTAATCTTCTATGTATACCGGAGTTCAAAGCTTAAGGGGAAAGTAACTCTCGCATGATGTTTCACTGAGAAGTAACATACTTCGATGTAACTTGGAGCATACGAGTATATGGAAAGAACTGCTGTAGTATAGTAGAGAAGATAAATGAAGTACGCTATAAGACGCACAGAAACGACATTTTTATTCAAAGGAAATAATTCTACTGAAGTTAACGTGGTACATTCTCTGAAAATTATTTCGAACAGTTAGTTCAAGAGCCCACGCAAATAGTAAACGGTTGTGAAAACACACTTGACCTCTTAGCAACAAAGAATCTTGAGTTAATAAGGAGCATCAAAACCGATTCAAGGATTGGTGAACACAGTGTTGTCGTAGCGAGACTGAATATTGTGATCCCCTAATCCTTGAAAAATAAGCGAAAAATATACCTATTCAAAAAAGCAGATAAAAATTCGCTTGAAGCATTCCTAAGGGACAATCTGCAACATTCCAAATTAATAATGTAAGTGTAGACCAGATGTGGCTTAAATTCAAAGAAATAGTCTCGCAGCAATTGAGCGATTTATACCAAATAAATTAACAAAAGATGGAGCTGATCCTCCTTGGTACACAAAACGGGTTAGAACGCTGTTGCAGAAACAACGAAACAAACATGCCAAATTTAAACAGACGTAAAATCCCCAAGATTGGCGATCTTTCACTGAAGCTCAAAATTTATCGCTGACTTCTCCACGCGATAGCAGTGGAGATACCAGAGGAGACAGTGCTGCCAAAGCAGAGTTACTGAACACATCCTTCTGAAATGCTTTCACAAAAGAAGACGAAGTAAGTATTCCAGAATTCGAATCGAGAACAGCTGTCAACATGAGGTACGTAGAAGTAAATATCCTCGGAGTAATGAAGCAACTCAAATCATTTAATAAAAGCAAGTCTTCTGGTCCAGACTGTATACCAATCAGATTCCTTTCGGAGTAGGCTGCTGCATTAGCTCCATACTTAACAATCATAAACAACCGTTTGCTCGACGGAAGATCCGTACCCAAAGACTGGAAAGTTGCACAGGTCACACCAATATTCAAGAAAGGTAGTATAAATAATCCACTAAATTACAGTCCCATATCTCTAACGTCGATATGCAGCAGGATTTTAGAACATATAATTGTGTTCAAACATTATGAATTACCTCGAAGAAAACGGTCTATCTACACACAGTCAATATGGATCTAGAAAACATCGTCCTGTGAAACGCTACTAGCTCTTTACTCACATGAAGTGTTGAGTGCTACTGACAAGGGATTTCAGATCGAGTCCGTATTTCTAGATTTCCGGAAGGCTTTCTCGTCTGTGGAAGACAGAGAGGAGAAGACAGTATTAGAGTATATTAGTCAGAGGACCGCCTTCTGCCGTCCTAGTCTGTGAAAGAGTTCTATTTTGTGGCTGGATTTCTTCCATCGTCGCAGACGTGTACGACAGCCATCACTCCGACGCACCGAATGCAGTACATATAGTGATATTGCTAATTGCTTCGGCTTATTAGGGCTATAAAGCTCAACAGCTGTGTTCACGTTAGTTTATTTCCATTGAGGTTTCACACCACAGTAGATCATCTTTGAAAGTAGTGTCTTCTAGTGTTTGGTACGTAGATGATGTCAGTCATTTCGCGTTATTTATGTTAGATCGCGTGGCCATAAAAAGGGGCAGAGTTGGGCAGTTTATCAGCAATTTTAGATAGTAAATACAGACATTTGTAATAAGGGTTGTTTTTTAGTCTACAATAAATGTATAATGAGAAACAATGTTTATAATTTAGTTGTATTAGTTGCCTTAATTATTCATATATGTTTAGGTTGTAATTTATATGTTAAAGAGCATTAAGAGATCCTGAGATCTGCTTCAGGGGGTAGTCAGATAGGACCAAATCATCATTTTAGCGTTCATTATTTTCCGTTGCGCACATTAAATTTACACCAGCCTGGAGTAGCATCATGGAAACTATTATATCAAAGAAATTTTTGTTTTGGACAGGTAAAAGCGGCGACTCACACGAGTCATATTGTATCTATAAGGAGTTGAAAACAGACTTTGGGTAGCAATTCTTATTCAGCTTACTACAGAACGAAGCCACCAAAAACTCTTACATCTTTACCATGTGTGAACTAGGACAGTTAATCAATGCAACAATATTAGAAAAAAGTGATCATCCGCTTCAGACAAATTCTTCTATAGATCTAAAAAACTGATCAGAATTTTACAGTAAAATTTTCACCAATGACTAGCGCTATATATTATTTGCATACACAAAGGCTCATTGCGCGAAAGGTATGCAGTGGAATTTAATTTCGGATCAGCTATGTATGTTTTAAAAAGCTGATAAAAGCTAATGAGCTTTTTGCTCACGCTTAATGGGCGATGTTGAATGTATGGTTTTTAAATCTTTACTGCTACTGAAATTCGACGAACCTTTGAAAGTATAACCCTAGCAAAATAACATATACAGCCTAGCAGTGTATGTACGAGTACTACGTGTTAGGCCTGGCTCTATTGTCTGTTTTCGTCATTTATAATTGCAGTAGGTCGATGTGTCTTACACAGGATGTCCGGGTTAAACATATTTAATACATAAAAATCAATGTTTGTTTGCTTGTTCGTATTTGATACGCTGCCATACCGCCCATGCGATTGCGATAAAACTTTGCCCACTTGCTTGCACTTGCGCGAAGATAATAGGCATAGTGCAATTACAGTAGGTGGCGCTCGTGTCGTTCCGGCGAATGTATTTGAAAGAGCAAATACTCAGATGTGTCAAAAATTGCCGCATCTTGTATGGTGTTTCCATTGATCACTTCTTTGCAACTAACTCCGTTCGCAACACATTTCGCAGATTTTAGGCGCATATACCACTGCATACACCAGAAAAATTATATCATAGTTCAGCACATAGTTCAGGAGATACGTCATAAACATTGTGTTGCGTGAAAATCAAAGTGCTGGGCAAAATTCACTTGATATATAGGTGAAATATATATGACATATGCATATGCGAGCAAAGTCACGAGTAAAATGCTCATCCTGAACACCTGGAATGATTACACTCAAATTTGGTACACATATTAGTTACAACCTGGAAAGAAATATTGGAGGGCTAAGAACCACCAACCTCATATTGAGGTGAGTGTGGTAACGTGGAGAGAGAAGAGAAGATTAGGAGATGGACAGGCAGAAAGAGAGAAGGAGAAGATAGGCACAGGTAGCAGGAGGGGGAGGAGGAGGAGGAGGAAGAGAAGGACAGAAATAGGGGCATGGGTAATGGACAGAGAGAGGGGACAGGAGATGGACAGAAAAAAGGAGGAGATGGACAGAAGCAGGGGGAGGAACAGATAGACAAGGAGATTTGGAGAGGAGAAGATAAATAAACAAAGAGGGAGGAGGAAATGGACAGAGGAATTGAAGAAGAGGAGATGGACACAGAAAGGAAAGGGGAGCAGACGAACAGTGAGAGGAGGGAGGAGGACATGGACAGGGAGAGGGAGGAGAAGATGGATAGAGAGAGGGGAAGATTGAGAAAGAGATGGGAGGAGGAGATAGAACTGGAGGGGGAAGTATGAGCTGGATAGAGGAGGACGGGACTGGGTGGACAGAGGGAAGAAGAATAGAAGAAAATGGGCAGAAAGAGGGGCAGGAATAGATGCACAGAGAGTGGGCGATGGAGGAGGTCGACAGAGAGAAGGGATGGTGCAATGCAGCTGAAGGAGAGGGGCAAGTAGGATGGTTCATATGGCTCTGAGCACTATGGGACTTAACATCTGATGTCATCAGTCCCCTAGACTTAGAACTACTTAACCCTAACTAACCTAAGGACTTCACACTCATCCATTCCCGAGGCAGGATTCTAACCTGAGACCGTAGCAGCAGCGTTTTGCAAGTAGGAGATGCACTGATAGTAGATTAGAATAAATACATAACCGGGCAATGCCGGGTTCTCAGCTAGTAACAAAACAAAATGCAATAAGTTGAGAGGTAATTGAGACATTTATTGACGGCATGTTTCTGCAAGTATGGTAGTTCAGAATGTTTTTTACGCACCTAGTACACCTTGATGTGCGCATCTTCAGTGGCGCAACACATATCTGGTGTGTACTGTACTTCTTTCCAAGTGTTTTGTAGCATTTCAGGAGGAACACTTGCGATACTGCACGAGTAGGTCTGGTAGATCACGGACTGGTGTCTGGTACACTTCAATCTAGCTAAATACCTACAGAAAGAAATCTAGTGACTTAATGTCTGGGCTTCTAGGGGGCCAAGAAATAATGGAATACCTCCCATTCCAGCGATCTGGAAACTCATGAACCAAGAAATCCTCACAATGTTCGAAAAATGGCAATGTGCACCATCTTAATGAAAGATCACGTCACGAATAAGCCGTGGCACAGCAAACAGTTACAACATAGCTAAGTACGTTGTTTCATTAACTGTAGGCTCTGAGAAGAACAATGGGTCTATAACGCTCTCCTTTAACGAGCCACATCAAACATCCACTTTCGGAGAGCCACGTTCGCACCTTATTATTTCATGGGGGGGGGGGGGGGTTCAGTTCCCTGTATGAGGCAATCATGCGTGTTTACCCTGCAGCCCCGTTCGAGAAACGGAGGAAATCCAGGAATGCCTCATTGTCACCCATTTTTGCCGTAGGTGTCTCGGCGAATGCCTTCGTCCATGGCCTCCCCACAGGTTTGATTTTGTGACGAAAGAGTAGCTTTTACGCCAGTAGGCACAACTTTTTATGGACGACATCGTGTACTGTCGAACGAGGTAACCGTTACTACCTACTTGCTTGGCGGATTGACTTTTTTGTGTTCCGCTGGAAGAACTTACGGCTTAATTCAACGGTAGCCACTGAAACTATTTGCTTGACGCGATGGCCGAACATCGAAAGCAAACTCTCAGTTTCCCGAAGCCACTTGTCCCATTTCTTCACTGTTACGTAAGTGAGACTTCGTCAGTTTGTCGTTGTCCTTACTCACGCTGAAAACGACGATGTGCCAGTATAACAGACTTTACCTCCGCGAGAGAAAGGACACAGAACACATTCTGTTGAGTCTGCATGACCACTGAGGTGCGTTTTCGTGAACAAAGCCGTTACGCGCATGCACACGTGGCAACAGCTGCCGCATGCAGGCGTAGAAAACATTTTGGGTTACCATACTTATAGAAGCAAACCGCCTACAAATATCTCAATTACGCCTCAACTTATTACATTTTCTATTATTATGTGATTATCCCAGACACCCTTTATTACGTACTTAAATGCTCAATTGTACCTGAAACTAAGTCGAGCAATTAAAGGTTAGACCAGTACCCCTTTTAACAACGATGCACGTATAAAACAGCATCAGGTGTCTGATTTCTTTATAAACGAATGAATGTGTTGAATATTTGACGTTAAGACTGTAAGAGCTTCGTGGTTGATGACGGAAAACCCTAATTATTTGGATTTATTTGTTTCGGATTGTTAAGCGAGCGACTAATGTGAAAGTCAACACCAAAACATCTGCCTACTCTGGATGAGTATGCTCCGGGTAATTTTTACTCTGTTTTAAGATAACCTAGTTTTTCACGTATCTCAATATTTACAACGCTATGTCTCCTCAACTAAGTGTCGTACGATGACATAATTTTGCAGACACATATTCAGAGGTATATGTGGATACTGTCTGTGAAATGTGTGGAGAATCAAGTTTTTACAGCGAAAATGTAGTGAGCGATAAATTTTTTTCTTTCAATATTTTTTGGGTGTGTCAGAGCGAAAAAAAATCGAAAGAACTTTTAAATTATGTGTAAAGTGTGCTGGATGTCAGAAAGTGCTCTCATTCTTAAATATTTGAAGAGTATAGTACTGGTAAATTGCACGACATGAGTTACGCACTCCTGGATTCATAATCACATTTTCTAAGTTTAATACTTGATTTATAGTGCTGAAGTTTTAACGTAATGAGTCGATGATAAGAGATTCTGATATCTTTAAATTCTGTAAATAATTGTATGAAATATTAAAGACAGTTCTGAAGCCCCGGGAAGCGCGAAGACCGTTTTGAGCCATTTATTTACATATTATTTTCGTCTTTCTTCGGCTTCCTCTCAGTCCGTATTCTGTACTCTTTCCAACCTGAAATTTTTCTTCATTTTCACAGAGAATACAGAATAACAAAGTCATCAGCTAACCTTATCATTGATATCCTTGTCCCTAATTTTAACCCCACTCTTCAATCTATCTTTTATTTTCGTCATTGCTTTTACAATTAACGAACAGTAGGAGCGAAAGTTGGATCCCTGTCTTAAACCCTTTTTAATCCAAGCGCTCCATTCTTGGTCTTCCACTCTTATTGTTCCCTGTTTATCCTTGTGCATATGTACTAGGATTGGAATTTAATTGTGGCAACTACACTCCTGGAAATGGAAAAAAGAACACATTGACACCGGTGTGTCAGACCCACCATACTTGCTCCGGACACTGCGAGAGGGCTGTACAAGCAATGATCACACGCACGGCACAGCGGACACACCAGGAACCGCGGTGTTGGCCGTCGAATGGCGCTAGCTGCACAGCGTTTGTGCACCGCCGCCGTCAGTGTCAGCCAGTTTGCCGTGGCATACGGAGCTCCATCGCAGTCTTTAACACTAGTAGCATGCCGCGACAGCGTGGACGTGAACCGTATGTGCAGTTGACGGACTTTGAGCGAGGGCGTATAGTGGGCATGCGGGAGGCCGGGTGGACGTACCGCCGAATTGCTCAACACGTGGGGCGTGAGGTCTCCACAGTACATCGATGTTGTCGCCAGTGGTCGGCGGAAGGTGCACGTGCCCGTCGACCTGGGACCGGACCGCAGCAACGCACGGATGCACGCCAAGACCGTAGGATCCTACGCAGTGCCGTAGGGGACCGCACCGCCACTTCCCAGCAAATTAGGGACACTGTTGCTCCTGGGGTATCGGCGAGGACCATTCGCAACCGTCTCCATGAAGCTGGGCTACGGTCCCGCACACCGTTAGGCCGTCTTCCGCTCACGCCCCAACATCGTGCAGCCCGCCTCCAGTGGTGTCGCGACAGGCGTGAATGGAGGGACGAATGGAGACGTGTCGTCTTCAGCGATGAGAGTCGCTTCTGCCTTGGTGCTAATGATGGTCGTATGCGTGTTTGGCGCCGTGCAGGTGAGCGCCACAATCAGGACTGCATACGACCGAGGCACACAGGGCCAACACCCGGCATCATGGTGTGGGGAGCGATCTCCTACACTGGCCGTACACCACTGGTGATCGTCGAGGGCACACTGAATAGAGCACGGTACATCCAAACCGTCATCGAACCCATCGTTCTACCATTCCTAGACCGGCAAGGGAACTTGCTGTTCCAACAGGACAATGCACGTCCGCATGTATCCCGTGCCACCCAACGTGCTCTAGAAGGTGTAAGTCAACTACCCTGGCCAGCAAGATCTCCGGATCTGTCCCCCATTGAGCATGTTTGGGACTGGATGAAGCGTCGTCTCACGCGGTCTGCACGTCCAGCACGAACGCTGGTCCAACTGAGGCGCCAGGTGGAAATGGCATGGCAAGCCGTTCCACAGGACTACATCCAGCATCTCTACGATCGTCTCCATGGGAGAATAGCAGCCTGCATTGCTGCGAAAGGTGGATATACACTGTACTAGTGCCGACATTGTGCATGCTCTGTTGCCTGTGTCTATGTGCCTGTGGTTCTGTCAGTGTGATCATGTGATGTATCTGACCCCAGGAATGTGTCAGTAAAGTTTCCCCTTCCTGGGACAATGAATTCACGGTGTTCTTATTTCAATTTACAGGAGTGTATTCATTTACAGCTCGTACAAAACAGGTGATAATGGAATGTAGTCGAATTAAGTCGGGTGATGTTGAGGGTATTAGATTAGGAAATGAGACACTTAAAGTAGTAAAGGAGTTTTGCTATTTGGGGAGCAAAATAACTGATGATGGTCGAAGTAGAGAGGATATAAAATGTAGACTGGCAATGGCAAGGAAAGCGTTTCTGAAGAAGAGAAATTTGTTAACATCGAGTATAGATTTAAGTGTTAGGAAGTCATTTCTGAAAGTATTTGTATGGAGTGTAGCCATGTATGGAAGTGAAACCTGGACGGTAAATACGTAGTTTGGACAAGAAGAGAATAGAAGCTTTCGAAATGTGGTGCTACAGAAGAATGCTGAAGATTAGATGGGTAGATCACATAACTAATGAGGAAGTATTGAATAGGATTGGGGAGCAGAGGAGTTTGTGGCACAACTTGACAAGAAGAAGCGATCGGTTGATACGACATGTTCTGAGGCATCAAGGGATCACCAATTTCGTATTGGAGGGCAGCGTGGAGGGTAAAAATCGTAGGGGGAGACAAAGAGATGAATACACTAAGCAGATTCAGAAGGATGTAGGTTGCATTAGGTACTGGGAGATGAAGAAGCTTGCACAGGATAGAGTAGCATGGAGAGCTGCATCAAACCAGTCTCAGGACTGAAGACCACAACAAACAACAAAACAGGTACGTGTTTCAAAGTTTTACTGACCTTTAAAGTAGTCACCAGCATTGTGTACAACCCGCTGACAGCGATGTGGAAGTCATACGATACTCTTATCAGTGCCAGTTGCGTTGACAGTTCGAAGGGCGCGGTCTATTGCCCAACGAATTTGTAGCAGTTCTGAAACGAACGCCGTGAAGTGTTTCCTTCGGTTTAGAAATCGAACTTACGAGGGCTTAAGTCAGGGGCGTGCAGTAGGTGGTATAGCACTTAGCAGCCCCATCACTCAAACAAAAATCAGTAACAGCTTGCACTATACGTGCTTGAGAATTGTCCTGCAAAATGATGGCCAGGTCCTGCATAAAGTGTCATCACTTCTGTCTCTATGCTGCTGTTCATTTTTGGAACACAACCTACGACCAGCTTTACATTTCTTAAACACGTCATCACATAAGTCCCTCACCACGCATAGCCTTTCAATCTACTTTTCCAGCCAATCCGTTCTCTCTCCCGTGTTTAACAGTGAAATTCCCACTGCGCACTCATTGTCGCCGCGTATCTTTTAATTTCACCGAACGTTGTTTTGGCTTTTTTGTATGCTGAGTCAGTCCTTCCGACGACCATTTCTCTTTCAATTTCTTTACACAGAGAACGAAATTGGCGGTGTTCATTTTTACGGAACCGTTCTGGCTGCATCTGCCTGAAGTCGTTTCCGAATGCAACGGAAAATCGAAGTGAGTTTTGTCAGGAGTGGACTTAAGCCGCCTTGTTCTCGAACCAGCGCTCTACTCAACTCGCTACTTTGTTGCAGTTTTCACACAGAAAAAGTAATTCTGTTAGTAATGATATCTCTGAAACTAAAATATTGTTATGCAGTTAAACATTGCTGACGTTTCAAACCAGCAGTCGTGAAACAGTTCTGTTAAGCTCCACGCAACTAAAGAAGATAGAAACAAAGACACATGCTTAACGCAGATGAAGAAGCACAATATCTCTACAAAAACTTTAAACGTTTCATTTGAACAAATATTCTCACACAACTGCAAGTCTTTGCCCTGAATTTTTATTGATTTAAAAATAATTACTTTCTCATACACGAGTATCTCTGGTTCACGCATTCATTATCTGGATTTTGTAGATATGCATCCGTCCGCCTTCGGATGCATACAGTAAATAGAAGAAAAACACTATAGTTAAAAATACATTCGTTGTTTGTAATACCACATCAAACACACTTAGGTGCGCTCTTGATACGATTCGAATAGTGTATTCAGTCTGCGTCAGGGAATATTACTAAAAAAACAGTATAGTGGAACTTTAGCAATGACTGAGATACAGTGGCATCTAGCAGCGGCACGAGGTCCACCCACTCTGGACTGGATGTGACGTGCAGTGCACCCTAGTACCTTGACGTGCACATGTGATTTTTTTCGCAGATGCTGCGTTTCTACATGCGCTGCGTGACAGCCCTTTGAACTTGGGGGTGTGCTGCTAGTGCGATTTAGCATCCTTGTTGCCCTTTCAGTGTTGTGTTGCATATTTTCGATTAAGAGGCTAACTGTAGAAATTTTTTAAGTGTGATAGTGTATCGCTACTTAAAACGCATGTCTCATATTGTGATGTCATGCACGAACTCAGAGAGAGTGACATAGCAGTATAAAAAGGTTGATGAATATGCTGACTTACTTACAGATCTGACCATGCTACTTATTTATACTTATCTCTGGCACATATGTTTTTGCACACATGTTGCGACTAAATGCATGAGAGCAGCACATACCAGCATTCAATTTCATATCATATTCCTTAGCTGCCACAAATCAAAAGAGCTGTGTGGCAGAATCTAGGAAACGTAAAAGGAAAGGTTGGCCTTCTTTGATAGTCGGTCCTTTGATAGCAAGGTCCTAACAAACTGAGTGAACGTAGATTCCTTTGTACCGGCGATGGAGATCATACTATGTGTTCTTCCATTGTTTTGTGGGGGTTGAGATATCGGGAAGAAACACACGATCCATGGGTTGAGCACCCTGCGTGGTTTTTCAAGTGTTTGTTCGTAATTCTTGCTAAGGGTGAAGGTTTTTGTGGGTAATTTTTGTCAGAACAGAGATGCAAAAATCGCTCCAAGGAATGCAGCTAATATTAAATCGTTCTGAAATCAGGACCAGATGGCCATGTGAGTGGGGGAGCCTTCGGAAACACTCACCAGTGTAAAATATTCTTCCATGAAGAAGTTGGAGTGACATTCATTCCATGTAGATGGGTCAAATGGCTCTGAGCACTATGGGACTTAACATGTGAGGTTACCAGTCCCCTAGAACGTAGAACTACTTAAACCTAACTAACCTAAGGGCTTCACACACGTCCATGCCCGAGGCAGGATTCGAACCTGCGACCGTAGCGGTCGAGCGGTTCCAGACTGAAGGGCCTAGAACCGCTCGGCCACAGCGGCCGGCCATCCCATGTAGACATATCGCTGCTTGTGGTAAATGTGAACCTTCGATTTCCTCGTGTGCTGTGTACCAGAGACTTGTTTCAGCTACAATAAGAGCATTTGTTATAGCAACTAACATTATTTTATTATATGCATCTGTTTCCAGAAAAACAAACCGGCCGCTGTGGCCGAGCGGTTCTAGGTGCTTCAGTCCGGAACCGCGCTGCTGCTACGCTCGCAGGTTCGAATCCTGTCTTGGGCATGAATGTGTGTGATGTCCTTAGGTTAGTTAGGTTTAAATAGTTCTAAGTCTAGGGGACTGTTGAACTCAGATGTTAAGTCCCAGAGTGCTTAGAGCCATTTGAACCATTTGAACTAGAAAAACCTAATAACAAACACAAAGTGTAGAAATTTATTACAGCTTCATCATCCACAGCGCTCATGTTAGCAATACGTTTAGCTCACTCTCTACAAAGTCAGACAATTCATTCCATGTTTATAGACGGCAGCTTAGAAACCATATTCTGTGTATAAAAAAAAATTATACGAGCGCTGTAGCTTTTTTTTTAAGAAGCAATAATTTATAACATTTTTTCATGTATCCATACTTTTTTAATAGATGCTCGATTTTCCTCCAACGAAATCGCCTGCCGTATGGCAATATTTACCAACAATTGTTTTTTATACAGGCTAAATTCAGCATGTATGTAATCCCACCTGTGGGCTGCTACGACCCCTCCAACTCATACCCAACTCATGTTCTATGTCGCATAATTCCTCACACAATGTCATCGAACACTTTCTTCACATATTTTCTCGTAATGGATAAGTCTGGTCGGCAGCAAAACGTACTGCATCACATAACACCCAAATGTTTGCAACACTTTGATGTTTTTGTAATATACTGTAATGGTCACTCGGTCCAGTAGTATAACTACTGTGCCACTGAAAAAAACTTGCTATTGAGGCACTAAGAAGTTCAACGCTGGTGTTCCTGCTGGAGAAGCCAGTGATGTTGATCGGGTCTTAAATTCGTTGGCTAATTGGCTCTCAATGTACGAGGGCGTATTGAAAAGTAATGATTCCGAACTCCTTATTCTGTTCTCATCGGTTGAGGTATTACATACTGAGTTGTTGGGGAATCGCTGGCGCCAGTAATTCTCTTATGTAGTTAGGGCAATAATCCCGCTCGTTCTGGCATGCGCGTTTTCTCTTTGGTTTACCTCATCTGGCCGCTATTTAAGAGCGGCGCTTCCCGCAGAGGCTCTCACCAACCGGTCGCGTTCGAGATGCCATGCGAGAAGGATCGTGTTGCTGCGAAGGGTATGGCGAACCGCTGCCCAGCCCGCATCTCGTGGTCGTGCGGTAGCGTTCTCGCTTCCCACGCCCGGGTTCCCGGGTTCGATTCCCGGCGGGGTCAGGGATTTTCTCTGCCTCGTGATGGCTGGGTGTTGTGTGCTGTCCTTAGGTTAGTTAGGTTTAAGTAGTTCTAAGTTCTAGGGGACTGATGACCATAGCTGTTAAGTCCCATAGTGCTCAGAGCCATTTGAACCAGCCACCGCTGCCCAAGGGGGCCACTCAGGCGACTGAGCTGGCACCGACGGCGGCTCCATCCAGCCCCCCCGCCCCCCTCCTTATAATGGTCACTTGGTCCAGTAGTATAACTACTGTGCCACTGAAAACACTTGCTATTGAGGCACTAAGAAGTTCAACGCTGGTGTTCCTGCTGGAGAAGCCAGTGATGTTGATCGGGTCTTAAATTTGTTGGCTAATTGGCTCTAAATGTACGAGGGCGTATTGAAAAGTAATGATTCCAAACACCTTATTCGGTTCTCATCGGTTGAGGTATTACATACTGAGTTGTTGGGGAATCGCTGGCGCCAGTAATTCTCTTATGTAGTTATGGCAATAATCCCGCTCGTTCTGGCATGCGCGTTTTCTCTTTGGTTTACCTCATCTGGCCGCTATTTAAGAGCGGCGCTTCCCGCTGTGGCTCTCACCGACCAGTCGCGTTCGAGATGCCATGCGAGCAGGATCGTGTTGCTGCGAAGGGTATGGCGAATCGCTGCCCAAGGGGGCCCACTCAGGCGAATGAGCTGGCACCGACGGCGGCTCCATCCAGCCGCCACCCTCCTTATAATGGTCACTCGGTCCAGTAGTATAACTACTGTGCCAATGAAAACACTTGCTATTAATGCACTAAGAAGTTCAACGCTGGTGTTCCTGCTGGAGAAGCCAGTGATGTTGATCGGGTCTTAAATTTGTTGGCTAATTGGCTCTCAATGTACGAGGGCGTATTGAAAAGTAATGATTCCAAACTCCTTATTCTGTTCTCATCGGTTGAGGTATTACATACTGAGTTGTTGGGGAATCGCTGGCGCCAGTAATTCTCTTATGTAGTTATGGCAATAATCCCGCTCGTTCTGGCATGCGCGTTTTCTCTTTGGTTTACCTCATCTGGCCGCTATTTAAGAGCGGCGCTTCCCGCTGTGGCTCTCACCGACCAGTCGCTTCGAGATGCCATGCGAGCAGGATCGTGTTGCTGCGAAGGGTATGGCGAATCGCTGCCCAAGGGGGCCCACTCAGGCGACTGAGCTGGCACCGACGGCGGCTCCATCCAGCCCCCCCCCCCCCCCTCCTTATAATGGTCACTCGGTCCAGTAGTATAACTACTGTGCCACTGAAAACACTTGCTATTGAGGCACCAAGAAGTTCAACGCTGGTGTTCCTGCTGGAGAAGCCAGTGATGTTGATCAGGTCTTAAATTCGTTGGCTAATTGGCTCTCAATGTATGAGGGCGTATTGAAAAGTAATGATTCCGAACTCCTTATTCTGTTCTCATGGGTTGAGGTATTACATACTGAGTTGTTGGGGAATCGCTGGCGCCAGTAATTCTCTTATGTAGTTATGGCAATAATCCCGCTCGTTCTGGCATGCGCGTTTTCTCTTTGGTTTACCTCATCTGGCCGCTATTTAGGAGCGGCGCTTCCCGCTGTAGCTCTCACCGACCAGTCGCTTCGAGATGCCATGCGAGCAGGATCGTGTTGCTGCGAAGAGTATGGCGAATCGCTGCCCAAGGGGGCCCACTCAGGCGACTGAGCTGGCACCGATGGCGGCTCCATCCAGCCCCCCCCCCTCCTTATAATGGTCACTCAGTCCAGTAGTATAACTACTGTGCCACTGAAAACACTTGCTATTGAGGCACTAAGAAGTTCAACGCTGGTGTTCCTGCTGGAGAAGCCAGTGATGTTGATCGGGTCTTAAATTCGTTGGCTAATTGGCTCTCAATGTACGAGGGCGTATTGAAAAGTAATGATTCCGAACTCCTTATTCTGTTCTCATGGGTTGAGGTATTACATACTGAGTTGTTGGGGAATCGCTGGCGCCAGTAATTCTCTTATGTAGTTAGGGCAATAATCCCGCTCGTTCTGGCATGCGCGTTTTCTCTTTGGTTTACCTCATCTGGCCGCTATTTAAGAGCGGCGCTTCCCGCTGTAGCTCTCACCGACCAGTCGCTTCGAGATGCCATGCGAGCAGGATCGTGTTGCTGCGAAGAGTATGGCGAATCGCTGCCCAAGGGGGCCCACTCAGGCGACTGAGCTGGCACCGATGGCGGCTCCATCCAGCCCCCCCCCCTCCTTATAATGGTCACTCAGTCCAGTAGTATAACTACTGTGCCACTGAAAACACTTGCTATTGAGGCACTAAGAAGTTCAACGCTGGTGTTCCTGCTGGAGAAGCCAGTGATGTTGATCGGGTCTTAAATTTGTTGGCTAATTGGCTCTCAATGTACGAGGGCGTATTGAAAAGTAATGATTCCAAACACCTTATTCTGTTCTCATCGGTTGAGGTATTACATACTGAGTTGTTGGGGAATCGCTGGCGCCAGTAATTCTCTTATGTAGTTATGGCAATAATCCCGCTCGTTCTGACATGCGCGTTTTCTCTTTGGTTTACCTCATCTGGCCGCTATTTAAGAGCGGCGCTTCCCGCTGTGGCTCTCACCGACCAGTCGCGTTCGAGATGCCATGCGAGCAGGATCGTGTTGCTGCGAAGGGTATGGCGAATCGCTGCCCAAGGGGGCCCACTCAGGCGACTGAGCTGGCACCGACGGCGGCTCCATCCAGCCGCCACCCTCCTTATAATGGTCACTCGGTCCAGTAGTATAACTACTGTGCCAATGAAAACACTTGCTATTAAGGCACTAAGAAGTTCAACGCTGGTGTTCCTGCTGGAGAAGCCAGTGATGTTGATCGGGTCTTAAATTTGTTGGCTAATTGGCTCTCAATGTACGAGGTCGTATTGAAAAGTAATGATTCCAAACTCCTTATTCTGTTCTCATCGGTTGAGGTATTACATACTGGGTTGTTGGGGAATCGCTGGCGCCAGTAATTCTCTTATGTAGTTATGGCAATAATCCCGCTCGTTCTGGCATGCGCGTTTTCTCTTTGGTTTACCTCATCTGGCCGCTATTTAAGAGCGGCGCTTCCCGCTGTGGCTCTCACCGACCAGTCGCGTTCGAGATGCCATGCGAGCAGGATCGTGTTGCTGCGAAGGGTATGGCGAACCGCTGCCCAGCCCGCATCTCGTGGTCGTGCGGTAGCGTTCTCGCTTCCCACGCCCGGGTTCCCGGGTTCGATTCCCGGCGGGGTCAGGGATTTTCTCTGCCTCGTGATGGCTGGGTGTTGTGTGCTGTCCTTAGGTTAGTTAGGTTTAAGTAGTTCTAAGTTCTAGGGGACTGATGACCATAGCTGTTAAGTCCCATAGTGCTCAGAGCCATTTGAACCTGCCACCGCTGCCCAAGGGGACCCAATCAGGCGACTGAGCTGGCACCGACGGCGGCTCCATCCAGCCCCCCCGCCCCCCTCCTTATAATGGTCACTCGGTCCAGTAGTATAACTACTGTGCCACTGAAAACACTTGCTATTGAGGCACTAAGAAGTTCAACGCTGGTGTTCCTGCTGGAGAAGCCAGTGATGTTGATCGGGTCTTAAATTTGTTGGCTAATTGGCTCTCAATGTACGAGGGCGTATTGAAAAGTAATGATTCCAAACTCCTTATTCTGTTCTCATCGGTTGAGGTATTACATACTGAGTTGTTGGGGAATCGCTGGCGCCAGTAATTCTCTTATGTAATTATGGCAATAATCCCGCTCGTTCTGGCATGCGCGTTTTCTCTTTGGTTTACCTCATCTGGCCGCTATTTAAGAGCGGCGCTTCCCGCTGTGGCTCTCACCGACCAGTCGCTTCGAGATGCCATGCGAGCAGGATCGTGTTGCTGCGAAGGGTATGGCGAATCGCTGCCCAAGGGGGCCCACTCAGGCGACTGAGCTGGCACCGACGGCGGATCCATCAGCCCCCCCCCCCCCTCCTTATAATGGTCACTCGGTCCAGTAGTATAACTACTGTGCCACTGAAAACACTTGCTATTGAGGCACTAAGAAGTTCAACGCTGGTGTTCCTGCTGGAGAAGCCAGTGATGTTGATCAGGTCTTAAATTCGTTGGCTAATTGGCTCTCAATGTACGAGGGCGTATTGAAAAGTAATGATTCCGAACTCCTTATTCTGTTCTCATGGGTTGAGGTATTACATACTGAGTTGTTGGGGAATCGCTGGCGCCAGTAATTCTCTTATGTAGTTATGGCAATAATCCCGCTCGTTCTGGCATGCGCGTTTTCTCTTTGGTTTACCTCATCTGGCCGCTATTTAAGAGCGGCGCTTCCCGCTGTGGCTCTCACCGACCAGTCGCTTCGAGATGCCATGCGAGCAGGATCGTGTTGCTGCGAGGAGTATGGCGAATCGCTGCCCAAGGGGGCCCACTCAGGCGACTGAGCTGGCACCGATGGCGGCTCCATCCAGCCCCCCCCCCCCTCCTTATAATGGTCACTCGGTCCAGTAGTATAACTACTGTGCCACTGAAAACACTTGCTATTGAGGCACTAAGAAGTTCAACGCTGGTGTTCCTGATGGAGAAGCCAGTGATGTTGATCGGGTCTTAAATTCGTTGGCTAATTGGCTCTCAATGTACGAGGGCGTATTGAAAAGTAATGATTCCGAACTCCTTATTCTGTTCTCATGGGTTGAGGTATTACATACTGAGTTGTTGGGGAATCGCTGGCGCCAGTAATTCTCTTATGTAGTTATGGCAATAATCCCGCTCGTTCTGGCATGCGCGTTTTCTCTTTGGTTTACCTCATCTGGCCGCTATTTAAGAGCGGCGCTTCCCGCTGTGGCTCTCACCGACCAGTCGCGTTCAAGATGCCATGCGAGCAGGATCGTGTTGCTGCGAAGGGTATGGCGAATCGCTGCCCAAGGGGGCCCACTCAGGCGACTGAGCTGGCACCGACGGCGGCTCCATCCAGCCGCCACCCTCCTTATAATGGTCACTCGGTCCAGTAGTATAACTACTGTGCCACTGAAAACACTTGCTATTGAGGCACTAAGAAGTTCAACGCTGGTGTTCCTGCTGGAGAAGCCAGTGATGTTGATCGGGTCTTAAATTCGTTGGCTAATTGGCTCTCAATGTACGAGGGCGTATTGAAAAGTAATGATTCCGAACTCTTATTCTGTTCTCATCGGTTGAGGTATTACATACTGAGATGTTGGGGAATCGCTGGCGCCAGTAAT
The DNA here is from genome assembly GCF_023864275.1 of Schistocerca cancellata. Classification (NCBI taxonomy): domain Eukaryota; kingdom Metazoa; phylum Arthropoda; class Insecta; order Orthoptera; family Acrididae; genus Schistocerca; species Schistocerca cancellata. Next base: position 22,856,384 of record NW_026046729.1, on the reverse strand, counting down.
TCTCTTATGTAGTTATGGCAATAATCCCGCTCGTTCTGGCATGCGCGTTTTCTCTTTCGTTTACCTCATCTGGCCGCTATTTAAGAGCGGCGCTTCCCGCTGTGCTCTCACCGACCGGTCGCGTTCGAGATGCCATGCGAGCAGGATCGTGTTGCTGCGAAGGGTATGGCGAATCGCTGCCCAAGGGGGCCCACTCAGGCGACTGAACTGGCACCGACGGCGGCTCCATCCAGCCCCCCCCCCCTCCTTATAATGGTCACTCGGTCCAGTAGTATAACTACTGTGCCACTGAAAACACTTGCTATTGAGGCACTAAGAAGTTCAACGCTGGTGTTCCTGCTGGAGAAGCCAGTGATGTTGATCAGGTCTTAAATTCGTTGGCTAATTGGCTCTCAATGTACGAGGGCGTATTGAAAACTAATGATTCCGAACTCCTTATTCTGTTCTCATCGGTTGAGGTATTACATACTGAGTTGTTGGGGAATCGCTGGCGCCAGTAATTCTCTTATGTAGTTATGGCAATAATCCCGCTCGTTCTGGCATGCGCGTTTTCTCTTTGGTTTACCTCATCTGGCTGCTATTTAAGAGCGGCGCTTCCCGCTGTGGCTCTCACCGACCAGTCGCGTTCGAGATGCCATGCGAGCAGGATCGTGTTGCTGCGAAGGGTATGGCGAATCGCTGCCCAAGGGGGCCCACTCAGGCGACTGAGCTGGCACCGACGGCGGCTCCATCCAGTCCCCCCCCCCCTCCTTATAATGGTCACTCGGTCCAGTAGTATAACTACTGTGCCACTGAAAACACTTGCTATTGAGGCACTAAGAAGTTCAACGCTGGTGTTCCTGCTGGAGAAGCCAGTGATGTTGATCCGGTCTTAAATTCGTTGGCTAATTGGCTCTCAATGTACGAGGGCGTATTGAAAAGTAATGATTCCGAACTCCTTATTCTGTTCTCATCGGTTGAGGTATTACATACTGAGTTGTTGGGGAATCGCTGGCGCCAGTAATTATCTTATGTAGTTATGGCAATAATCCCGCTCGTTCTGGCATGCGCGTTTTCTCTTTGGTTTACCTCATCTGGCCGCTATTTAAGAGCGGCGCTTCCCGCTGTGGCTCTCACCGACCAGTCGCGTTCGAGATGCCATGCGAGCAGGATCGTGTTGCTGCGAGGGGTATGGCCAATCGCTGCCCAAGGGGGCCCACTCAGGCGACTGAGCTGGCACCGACGGCGGCTCCATCCAGCCCCCCCCCTCCTTATAATGGTCACTCGGTCCAGTAGTAAAACTACTGTGCCACTGAAAACACTTGCTATTGAGGCACTAAGAAGTTCAACGCTGGTGTTCCTGCTGGAGAAGCCAGTGATGTTGATCCGGTCTTAAATTCGTTGGCTAATTGGCTCTCAATGTACGAGGGCGTATTGAAAAGTAATGATTCCGAACTCCTTATTCTGTTCTCATCGGTTGAGGTATTACATACTGAGTTGTTGGGGAATCGCTGGCGCCAGTAATTATCTTATGTAGTTATGGCAATAATCCCGCTCGTTCTGGCATGCGCGATTTCTCTTTGGTTTACCTCATCTGGCCGCTGTTTAAGAGCGGGGCTTCCCGCTGTGGCTCTCACCAACCGGTCGCGTTCGAGATGCTGTGCGAGCAGGATCGTGTTGCTGCGAAGGGTATGGCGAATCGCTGCCCTAGGGGCCCACTCAGGCAACTGAGCTGGCACCGACGGCGGCTCCATCCAGCCCCCCCCCCTCCTTATAATGGTCACTCGGTCCAGTAGTATAACTACTGTGCCACTGAAAACACTTGCTATTGAGGCACTAAGAAGTTCAACGCTGGTGTTCCTTCTGGAGAAGCCAGTGATGTTGATCAGGTCTTAAATTCGTTGGTTAATTGGCTCTCAATGTACGAGGGCGTATTGAAAAGTAATGATTCCGAACTCCTTATTCTGTTCTCATCGGTTGAGGTATTACATACTGAGTTGTTGGGGAATCGCTGGCGCCAGTAATTCTCTTATGTAGTTATGGCAATAATCCCGCTCGTTCTGGCATGCGCGTTTTCTCTTTGGTTTACCTCATCTGGCCGCTATTTAAGAGCGGCGCTTCCCGCTGTGGCTCTCACCGACCAGTCGCGTTCGAGATGCCATGCGAGCAGGATCGTGTTGCTGCGAGGGGTATGGCCAATCGCTGCCCAAGGGGGCCCACTCAGGCGACTGAGCTGGCACCGACGGCGGCTCCATCCAGCCGCCACCCTCCTTATAATGGTCACTCGGTCCAGTAGTATAACTACTGTGCCACTGAAAACACTTGCTATTGAGGCACTAAGAAGTTCAACGCTGGTGTTCCTGCTGGAGAAGCCAGTGATGTTGATCGGGTCTTAAATTCGTTGGCTAATTGGCTCTCAATGTACGAGGGCGTATTGAAAAGTAATGATTCCAAACTCCTTATTCTGTTCTCATTGGTTGAGATATTACATACTGAGTTGTTGGGGAATCGCTGGCGCCAGTAATTCTTTTATGTAGTTAGGGCAATAATCCCGCTCGTTCTGGCATGCGCGTTTTCTCTTTGGTTTACCTCATCTGGCCGCTATTTAAGAGCGGCGCTTCCCGCTGTGGCTCTCACCGACCGGTCGCGTTCGAGATGCCATGCGAGCAGGATCGTGTTGCTGCGAAGGGTATGGCGAATCGCTGCCCAAGGGGGCCCACTCAGGCGATTGTGCTGGCACCGACGGCGGCTCCATCCAGCCCCCCCCCCCTCCTTATAATGGTCACTCGGTCCAGTAGTATAACTACTGTGCCACTGAAAACACTTGCTATTGAGGCACTAAGAAGTTCAACGCTGTTGTTCCTGATGGAGAAGCCAGTGATGTTGATCGGGTCTTAAATTCGTTGGCTAATTGGCTCTCAATGTACGAGGGCGTATTGAAAAGTAATGATTCCGAACTCTTATTCTGTTCTCATCGGTTGAGGTATTACATACTGAGTTGTTGGGGAATCGCTGGCGCCAGTAATTCTCTTATGTATTTATGGCAATAATCCCGCTCGTTCTGGCATGCGCGTTTTCTCTTTGGTTTACCTCATCTGGCCGCTATTTAAGAGCGGCGCTTCCCGCTGTGGCTCTCACCGACCGGTCGCGTTCGAGATGCCATGCGAGCAGGATCGTGTTGCTGCGAAGGGTATGGCGAATCGCTGCCCAAGGGGGCCCACTCAGGCGACTGAGCTGGCACCGACGGCGGCTCCATCCAGCCCCCCCCCCCTCCTTATAATGGTCACTCGGTCCAGTAGTATAACTACTGTGCCACTGAAAACACTTGCTATTGAGGCACTAAGAAGTTCAACGCTGGTGTTCCTGCTGGAGAAGCCAGTGATGTTGATCAGGTCTTAAATTCGTTGGCTAATTGGCTCTCAATGTACGAGGGCGTACTGAAAAGTAATGATTCCGAACTCCTTATTCTGTTCTCATGGGTTGAGGTATTACATACTGAGTTGTTGGGACATCGCTGGCGCCAGTAATTCTCTTATGTAGTTATGGCAATAATCCCGCTCGTTCTGGCATGCGCGTTTTCTCTTTGGTTTACCTCATCTGGCCGCTATTTAAGAGCGGCGCTTCCCGCTGTGGCTCTCACCGACCAGTCGCGTTCGAGATGCCATGCGAGCAGGATCGTGTTGCTGCGAGGGGTATGGCCAATCGCTGCCCAAGGGGGCCCACTCAGGCGACTGAGCTGGCACCGACGGCGGCTCCATCCAGCCGCCACCCTCCTTATAATGGTCACTCGGTCCAGTAGTATAACTACTGTGCCACTGAAAACACTTGCTATTGAGGCACTAAGAAGTTCAACGCTGGTGTTCCTGCTGGAGAAGCCAGTGATGTTGATCGGGTCTTAAATTCGTTGGCTAATTGGCTCTCAATGTACGAGGGCGTATTGAAAAGTAATGATTCCAAACTCCTTATTCTGTTCTCATTGGTTGAGATATTACATACTGAGTTGTTGGGGAATCGCTGGCGCCAGTAATTCTTTTATGTAGTTAGGGCAATAATCCCGCTCGTTCTGGCATGCGCGTTTTCTCTTTGGTTTACCTCATCTGGCCGCTATTTAAGAGCGGCGCTTCCCGCTGTGGCTCTCACCGACCGGTCGCGTTCGAGATGCCATGCGAGCAGGATCGTGTTGCTGCGAAGGGTATGGCGAATCGCTGCCCAAGGGGGCCCACTCAGGCGATTGTGCTGGCACCGACGGCGGCTCCATCCAGCCCCCCCCCCCTCCTTATAATGGTCACTCGGTCCAGTAGTATAACTACTGTGCCACTGAAAACACTTGCTATTGAGGCACTAAGAAGTTCAACGCTGTTGTTCCTGATGGAGAAGCCAGTGATGTTGATCGGGTCTTAAATTCGTTGGCTAATTGGCTCTCAATGTACGAGGGCGTATTGAAAAGTAATGATTCCGAACTCTTATTCTGTTCTCATCGGTTGAGGTATTACATACTGAGTTGTTGGGGAATCGCTGGCGCCAGTAATTCTCTTATGTATTTATGGCAATAATCCCGCTCGTTCTGGCATGCGCGTTTTCTCTTTGGTTTACCTCATCTGGCCGCTATTTAAGAGCGGCGCTTCCCGCTGTGGCTCTCACCGACCGGTCGCGTTCGAGATGCCATGCGAGCAGGATCGTGTTGCTGCGAAGGGTATGGCGAATCGCTGCCCAAGGGGGCCCACTCAGGCGACTGAGCTGGCACCGACGGCGGCTCCATCCAGCCCCCCCCCCTCCTTATAATGGTCACTCGGTCCAGTAGTATAACTACTGTGCCACTGAAAACACTTGCTATTGAGGCACTAAGAAGTTCAACGCTGGTGTTCCTGCTGGAGAAGCCAGTGATGTTGATCAGGTCTTAAATTCGTTGGCTAATTGGCTCTCAATGTACGAGGGCGTACTGAAAAGTAATGATTCCGAACTCCTTATTCTGTTCTCATGGGTTGAGGTATTACATACTGAGTTGTTGGGACATCGCTGGCGCCAGTAATTCTCTTATGTAGTTAGGGCAATAATCCCGCTCGTTCTGGCATGCGCGTTGTCTCTTTGGTTTACCTCATCTGGCCGCTATTTAAGAGCGGCACTTCCCGCTGTGGCTCTCACCGACCAGTCGCGTTCGAGATGCCATGCGAGCAGGATCGTGTTGCTGCGAAGGGTATGGCGAATCGCTGCCCAAGGGGGCCCACTCAGGCGACTGAGCTGGCACCGACGGCGGCTCCATCCAGCCCCCCCCCTCCTTATAATGGTCACTCGGTCCAGTAGTATAACTACTGTGCCACTGAAAACACTTGCTATTGAGGCACTAAGAAGTTCAACGCTGTTGTTCCTGATGGAGAAGCCAGTGATGTTGATCGGGTCTTAAATTCGTTGGCTAATTGGCTCTCAATGTACGAGGGCGTACTGAAAAGTAATGATTCCGAACTCCTTATTCTGTTCTCATGGGTTGAGGTATTACATACTGAGTTGTTGGGGAATCGCTGGCGCCAGTAATTCTCTTATGTAGTTATGGCAATAATCCCGCTCGTTCTGGCATGCGCGTTTTCTCTTTGGTTTACCTCATCTGGCCGCTATTTAAGAGCGGCACTTCCCGCTGTGGCTCTCACCGACCAGTCGCGTTCGAGATGCCATGCGAGCAGGATCGTGTTGCTGCGAAGGGTATGGCGAATCGCTGCCCAAGGGGGCCCACTCAGGCGACTGAGCTGGCACCGACGGCGGCTCCATCCAGCCCCCCCCCTCCCCTCCTTATAATGGTCACTCGGTCCAGTAGTATAACTACTGTGCCACTGAAAACACTTGCTATTGAGGCACTAAGAAGTTCAACGCTGGTGTTCCTGATGGAGAAGCCAGTGATGTTGATCGGGTCTTAAATTCGTTGCCTAATTGGCTCTCAATGTACGAGGGCGTATTGAAAAGTAATGATTCCGAACTCTTATTCTGTTCTCATCGGTTGAGGTATTACATACTGAGTTGTTGGGGAATCGCTGGCGCCAGTAATTCTCTTATGTAGTTATGGCAATAATCCCGCTCGTTCTGGCATGCGCGTTTTCTCTTTGGTTTTCCTCCTCTGGCCGCTATTTAAGAGCGGCGCTTGCCGCTGTGGCTCTCACAGACCAGTCGCGTTCGAGATGCCGTGCGAGCAGGATCGTATTGCTGCGAAGGGTATGGCGAATCGCTGCCCAAGGGGGCCCACTCAGGCGACTGAGCTGGCACCGATGGCGGCTCCATCCAGCCCCCCCCCCTCCTTATAATGGTCACTCGGTCCAGTAGTATAACTACTGTGCCACTGAAAACACTTGCTATTGAGGCACTAAGAAGTTCAACGCTGGTGTTCCTGCTGGAGAAGCCAGTGATGTTGATCAGGTCTTAAATTCGTTGGCTAATTGGCTCTCAATGTACGAGGGCGTACTGAAAAGTAATGATTCCAAACTCCTTATTCTGTTCTCATCGGTTGAGGTATTACATACTGAGTTGTTGGGGAATCGCTGGCGCCAGTAATTCTCTTATGTAGTTAGGGCAATAATCCCGCTCGTTCTGGCATGCGCGTTTTCTCTTTGGTTTACCTCATCTGGCCGCTATTTAAGAGCGGCGCTTCCCGCTGTGGCTCTCACCAACCGGTCGCGTTCGAGATGCTGTGCGAGCAGGATCGTGTTGCTGCGAAGGGTATGGCGAATCGCTGCCCAAGGGGCCCACTCAGGCAACTGAGCTGGCACCGACGGCGGCTCCATCCAGCCCCCCCCCCCCCCCCCTCCTTATAATGGTCACTCGGTCCAGTAGTATAACTACTGTGCCACTGAAAACACTTGCTATTGAGGCACTAAGAAGTTCAACGCTGGTGTTCCTGCTGGAGAAGCCAGTGATGTTGATCAGGTCTTAAATTCGTTGGCTAATTGGCTCTCAATGTACGAGGGCGTACTGAAAAGTAATGATTCCAAACTCCTTATTCTGTTCTCATCGGTTGAGGTATTACATACTGAGTTGTTGGGGAATCGCTGGCGCCAGTAATTCTCTTATGTAGTTAGGGCAATAATCCCGCTCGTTCTGGCATGCGCGTTTTCTCTTTGGTTTACCTCATCTGGCCGCTATTTAAGAGCGGCGCTTCCCGCTGTGGCTCTCACCAACCGGTCGCGTTCGAGATGCTGTGCGAGCAGGATCGTGTTGCTGCGAAGGGTATGGCGAATCGCTGCCCAAGGGGCCCACTCAGGCAACTGAGCTGGCACCGATGGCGGCTCCATCCAGCCCCCCCCCCCTCCTTATAATGGTCACTCGGTCCAGTAGTATAACTACTGTGCCACTGAAAACACTTGCTATTGAGGCACTAAGAAGTTCAACGCTGGTGTTCCTGCTGGAGAAGCCAGTGATGTTGATCGGGTCTTAAATTCGTTGGCTAATTGGCTCTCAATGTACGAGGGCGTACTGAAAAGTAATGATTCCAAACTCCTTATTCTGTTCTCATCGGTTGAGGTATTACATACTGAGTTGTTGGGGAATCGCTGGCGCCAGTAATTCTCTTATGTAGTTAGGGCAATAATCCCGCTCGTTCTCGCATGCGCGTTTTCTCTTTGGTTTACCTCATCTGGCCGCTATTTAAGAGCGGCGCTTACCGCTGTGGCTCTCACCGACCGGTCGCGTTCGAGATGCCATGCGAGCAGGATCGTGTTGCTGCGAAGGGTATGGCGAATCGCTGCCCAAGGGGGCCCACTCAGGCGACTGAGCTGGCACCGACGGCGGCTCCATCCAGCCCCCCCCCCCCCTCCTTATAATGGTCACTCGGTCCAGTAGTATAACTACTGTGCCACTGAAAACACTTGCTATTGAGGCACTAAGAAGTTCAACGCTGGTGTTCCTGCTGGAGAAGCCAGTGATGTTGATCGGGTCTTAAATTCGTTGGCTAATTGGCTCTCAATGTACGAGGGCGTATTGAAAAGTAATGATTCCGAACTCCTTATTCTGTTCTCATCGGTTGAGGTATTACATACTGAGTTGTTGGGGAATCGCTGGCGCCAGTAATTCTCTTATGTAGTTAGGGCAATAATCCCGCTCGTTCTGGCATGCGCGTTTTCTCTTTGGTTTACCTCATCTGGCCGCTATTTAAGAGCGGCGCTTACCGCTGTGGCTCTCACCGACCGGTCGCGTTCGAGATGCCATGCGAGCAGGATCGTGTTGCTGCGAAGGGTATGGCGAATCGCTGCCCAAGGGGGCCCACTCAGGCGACTGAGCTGGCACCGACGGCGGCTCCATCCAGCCCCCCCCCCCTCCTTATAATGGTCACTCGGTCCAGTAGTATAACTACTGTGCCACTGAAAACACTTGCTATTGAGGCACTAAGAAGTTCAACGCTGTTGTTCCTGATGGAGAAGCCAGTGATGTTGATCGGGTCTTAAATTCGTTGGCTAATTGGCTCTCAATGTACGAGGGCGTATTGAAAAGTAATGATTCCGAACTCTTATTCTGTTCTCATCGGTTGAGGTATTACATACTGAGTTGTTGGGGAATCGCTGGCGCCTGTAATTCTCTTATGTATTTATGGCAATAATCCCGCTCGTTCTGGCATGCGCGTTTTCTCTTTGGTTTACCTCATCTGGCCGCTATTTAAGAGCGGCGCTTCCCGCTGTGGCTCTCACCGACCAGTCGCGTTTGAGATGCCATGCGAGCAGGATCGTGTTGCTGCGAAGGGTATGGCGAATCGCTGCCCAAGGGGGCCCACTCAGGCGACTGAGCTGGCACCGACGGCGGCTCCATCCAGCCCCCGCCCCCCTCCTTATAATGGTCACTCGGTCCAGTAGTATAACTACTGTGCCACTGAAAACACTTGCTATTGAGGCACTAAGAAGTTCAACGCTGGTGTTCCTGATGGAGAAGCCAGTGATGTTGATCGGGTCTTAAATTCGTTGGCTAATTGGCTCTCAATGTACGAGGGCGTATTGAAAAGTAATGATTCCGAACTCTTATTCTGTTCTCATCGGTTGAGGTATTACATACTGAGTTGTTGGGGAATCGCTGGCGCCAGTAATTCTCTTATGTAGTTATGGCAATAATCCCGCTCGTTCTGGCATGCGCGTTTTCTCTTTGGTTTTCCTCCTCTGGCCGCTATTTAAGAGCGGCGCTTGCCGCTGTGGCTCTCACAGACCAGTCGCGTTCGAGATGCCGTGCGAGCAGGATCGTATTGCTGCGAAGGGTATGGCGAATCGCTGCCCAACGGGGCCCACTCAGGCGACTGAGCTGGCACCGACGGCGGCCCCATCCAGCCCCCCCCCCCCCCATCCTTATGACGGATAGGCAGTTGACTCAGGTTCACGCTTCGGACTACCCTCAGGACTCCCGCGAGCTCTCTCCCACGGAACTTTTCCTCATTACCGACAGACTGGCACATACCCATGATCACCCGGGCCGTGCCTGTGACGAAAGGCGCCTCCGCGCTTACAAGACTTACCAGTTTCCACGTGAATTTCCTCTGTTGCCGCATGATCTGCCTCACGTGGCTATGCAAGAGATGATTTTTCCGACGGGAGCCCCGCCTGGCGCAACAACTCAAGATGTTGCTGTCCCGCCGGAGGCGGCCCCGAAGGGGGTTGCGCCACCGGAACTGGCTAATCAAGGAGCCAGTTCCCCCCTGGTTGCCCCATCAGAGAATCCCAGACAAGAAGCCGCTACCACGCCAGTTTCTGCCACTCAAGGACAGACTGACCAAGACTTCAGTCACTGTACAAGACAGAACTCGGCTCCAGATGCTCTGGATATTCCTGAGGCAAACCTGGAATCACTTCTGTGGGCGGAAACGCCGATGGACGTGCAACAGGCTTCATGGAAACGATCGGCCACCACTGACACCGACGAATCGACTGCAACTTCTTTACGTGACAGGAGGCAAAACAAGACGAAGGTTGCTGCGTCCGACGCTCCTCTGGCGCCCAACGGCAGCCACTGTAGATAGGTTCACTGCCCCAAACATGAAGCGCACTTTCAAGCCCAAACGGATTGAGCAAGTGCTACCCCTGCCCCTACCTTCATCAAATGGTTTTGTAGAGGCACCTGAAGAGAGCATGGAAGCAGAATCCGCCGCTGCGATGCGAAAGCCGTCGTGACCCCCGCCGGTAGTCACGAAGTGGACTGAGGACTTCATGAACTTCCGGCAGATTATCGAGGAGATCGTAGACGTGAAGTCTTTCAAAGTTTCCGGTAATGACCTCCAAAAGGTCTTCCCCTTCACCATTGACGAACATAAGAAGCTCATGCACTTGGTCAGGGAACAGGGGCTGCATTGCTAGACGCACAATAACGAGTCCATCAAACTCCTGAAGGTGGTCATTCGCCACCTCCCCCTGAAACGCGTACGCAGCGATGGTGAGCCATGACAATCTTTGGCCAGAGAGCATATAGTTCAGTTCTGCTGCGAGAGAGTTGTGGTGCGTAGCGAGTCGCGAGAGCATGTAGTACAGTTGCGAGTTAGCAGTTGTGTGACGAGTCGGCGGGCGTCGACATGGCATTCTGGTCAAGATTCAGGACGAGGTATATTGTTAAATAAGGTAATGAAGCAGCTTTGCGCTCAGCTAATAATGTATTGTAATGGATCTAAAGTATAATTAATTTGTTCAAGAATCGCCCCAATAATAATTTTGTTTTTAAAGCAACCATTTTTAACAAAGAATCCTTTTTTGAAATAATATTTCCCTTGCATTTCCTTAAAGAAAAGTTTCCCTTAAATTAAAAAAAAAATATATTTGCGATGCATTTCCTCCAAGCTATGGCGAAAAATAAGAGCAGATGCAGTTTTATTGAGGTAAGAATTTGAGTTTAATCAGGGCCTAAAGATCGACATTTCGGTCTATTTGTGTTTTCATTGTCACTGAGATTTCATTTTTTATTGAATTCATATCATTTAAAAATAATTACGGGGAGGTTACACTTGGCTCTGTGTTCATTGACATTTAAAATATTTTCATTAGCATTTTTTTCTTGGGAGGTTACACCCCTTAGCATGGACCCCCGCCACCTGAAACAAGAGTTCGTGGACCTGGGCTATGCTGCCCGCACCGTCGGGCAGATGTCATCCCACAGGACGCACAATAAAATGCCGTTGTTCCTCGTTGTCCTGGTTGACAATGAGAACAATCGCAAGATCTTTCAGTTAGAATCAATTCCAGACACTGACGTTTCTGTAGAACCTCTCTGGGCCAAGGACAAGAGGCCGAAGTGCTACTCTTGGCAGAGCATGGGTCACGTCGCCTACAACTGCACTATGCCTGCACGCTGTATTAAATGCGCGAGCCAACACCAAAGCAAAGACTGTCTCAAAAATCGTGAGGATCCTCCTCAATGCTGCAACTGTAGCTAGCCACATATGGCCAGCTACAGGGGCTGCAGTGCATTTAAAACTCGCAAACGAGGCAAGGCGGCGCTCCCCGCCCCTTTGGCAGCGGGTGTTGTTGCCGAAGATCTGGAAGTTCTGCTGCAGACATTAAATAGAATTATGGTACAACTTCTACCACTTGTCTCCGCAGTTGCGACGGCCCTGGCTCATAATCACGTTCATGGTTTGACAGTCTGCGTCTTCAACGCAAATAGTCTCGTACCCCAGCAGGGTGAATTTCGGGAATTCCTTAGCGACGAGGCAGCTGACATCTGCCTCGTCTGCGAAACATTCCTAAAACCAGGTGTCCACGTTAAGGCCGCAAACTACTGCTGTTACCGCACTGAGCGGCTGGCTGCTGGCGGCGGTACGGCGGTTTACGTCAGGTCGTCCTTTGGCACTTCCCTGTGCAATTGCCCCTGCTAGACATCCTTGAGGCTACTGGTGTGATAGTTCACACCACAATCGGCAAGATCACTTTCCTAGCGGCCTACCAGCCCTCGGGAGGTGTACTGCAAGAAGTGTACATGGGGGGGGGGGGGGGGAGACGACTTTTCATTGTAGGGGACTTCAACGCAAAGTCCGCTTGGTGTAACCCTCGCCTCACCAACGTCAGCGGGCGCTGACTAGGACGAGTTGCTCTGCGACGCAGCTCCATTATCCTCGGGCCCTTTGACCCCACTATTTTCACAGTACATGGACAACCTGACATGCTGTACATCGCCATTTTGAGTGGGTTGATCAATTTACGTCTGCTGGAACAAGGACAGCTTTGTCATCTGATCATGTACCAGTGATCTTTCACATAGATGTCGTTGGTACGGCAGTAGATGGTGGCTGATGCACCTGATCCCGTGGAGGTGGGGGCTGAAGCAGCCATCGCCTCTCTAAGTCAGGTACTTTTACGTGCTGCAGATGTCGCGACTCCTGAACGTGCCCGCCACCCGCGGGTTAGGCCTCGTCGCCTCCCACAACCAATACTGGAGGCCCTTGTGTCAAAAACCGCCGTTTTCGTGAGTGGCAACTGACGAGGAAGCCAGCGACGAAGCGTCGCATTAATCGCATGCGACGTGCCATCTCTGCAGTGGTCCAAGCACACCACAACAAGGATTGGGCAGACCTTGTCGAGTCCCTCCATCGGGATGACGGCAGTACTTGGCGGTTCGTGCGCGGCTTCCTGCGCCGCAGGTAGCGCGTCCCCCAACTGCAGTTCGGTCAAGACTACATCTGTGAGTCTGAATCCACGGTCAGCACCCTGGCGGATACCTTTGAGGCAAATTTAAGGCCTGTCGTCGACGTTGTCGACGAGGCCCACGTCAGGCTCGTGGAAGAACTTCTTCCAACCTTCTTTGTTTCAAGAGAGGAAGAAAACCCCATTGACCCCACTACTGCCGAAGAGGCCGCTTCGCTATTTCGGAAACTTAATGCTCGGAGGGCTTGTGGCAAAGACGGCATCCCGAATTTACTCCTCTGAAACTTACCTCAGGAGTATCATCCATATTTGGCAGGTATCTTCAACCAGATACTTGCTTCAGGTGTTTACCATTCTGTATGGAAGCATGCAGAGGTGGTGGCTATCCCGAAGCAAGACAAAAACCCACGATTGTCGTCCAGCTACAGGCCCATAATCCTTCTCCCATCGCTCTTGAAGATATTCGAGAAGTTGTATGCGAAGCGGCTCCTTCGACATGTAAATCAAGAACATCTCCTGCGTGAGCAGTTCGGGTTTCGTGGCGGTAATGCCACATCCCACCAGCTGCTCCGACTCGTGGAACATGCGATGAGGGCACTGGAGACGAGGGAATACCTAGGTGCGGTGTTCCTATACGTCTCCTGTGCCTTCGACTCCGTGTGGCACGACGGCCTCATTTACAAGATGTTTGTAGTTGGGCTGCCGACGTCGCATGGGGTCCTCCTGAGGTCATATCTCTCCAGCAGGACTTTTCACGTCTGGGCGAGCCAGGGAAGATCCACTGTCAGGCCCATCCATGCTGGAGTACCGCAGGGATCCGCACTTGGCCCCTGCTCTTCTCGCTTTTCAGAGCTAATGCACTGCGAGTGGACAGAGTGGAGTTGGTCCTCTATGCGGACAAAAGTGACCTGTTCACTCGCAGTATGAATGTGCACGACATGGAACGTCGCCTCCAGCAAGGCTGTGAAGCACTTGGTGCTTGGGCCACCAAGTGGCGCCTCATATTTAATGCAGGCAGTTGCTTTCACAAGGCAGAAGGTACCTCCTTATCTTGAACCCCTTTACATCGCGGGAGGCCCCATCGTGTGGTCCCAAACCGCGACATACCTCGGTGTGAGACTGGACCAGCGGCTTACCTTGGACCCACATATCGAATGGGTCACGAACAGTGCCACAGAGAGACTTCACGTCCTATTACCCCTGCTATTCCGGAGTCGAATTTGCTCCTCCAACACGGCATCAAACTGTATCTGACACTGGTTCACCCAGTGTTGGACTACTTGGCCGTGGTGTGGGGAAATGCTCCCAACTCCTCGACACTCTCTCTCCAGCGTGTGCAAAACAGGGCGCTCAAGCTTGTGCTGCACCTCCTCGGTTTCTGCCCCTCCACCTTTCTCCATGAGGATTCTGGACTTCTGACGTTGCGTGATCGTTTTCGGGCCATTGCACGTCAGTTCTATGAAAAAGCAGGTCACTCCAGCAACAGGCTCATACATGGACTGGACCACCAACCACACCACTGGCTTACTAGCTACCTGTTGTGGGAGTGACTCACTTCCCAACAGCCACAGGTAACAACCCCATCAACTGTGAGGACCCCCACAACCGGTAGGACATCCCCACCCAACATAATTTAGGCCCTGCAGGCACAGCACGCAAGTGCTTATCCTGCCCACACGCGTTCCCTTAGGATGGCACAGCCATAGCTCCCTTGGTTTTCCACTAAGGGGCCCTAGTGGTCGTGCTTGCCCTTTGTTTGGGCATGTGTTGGTGAGTCTTGGAGCGACCATTACGAAGGAGCGTTGGTTGCTTCCGGCGCTGAGTTATGATTTGAGGCGTGTGTCAGTGGCGGGCTGTTGGTGATGGCCTCAAATGCACTAGCAAGTGTGTCTATTGTACTACATGATGCTGGATGCCTATGTATGCTATCTGGTTTCTCTACTAACGGTGGGCATCAGCTATTTCTTTGAAGTTTTGTTTGAGATCAGTCTGATCGTAATTTGTGTTCACAGCCAGAAACAGTGATTTGAGTGTGATTATCAAGGAATTCACTCTTGGTTCCTGTATATGTTGAGTAGTGGTGTTAAGAATGTAAAACACAAACACTGCTCAGGGACGGGAGCACTAAGCCTGAGTAGTGTGAAGGTTGCATGAGTCATTGGAAATTTGGAAATTTGTGGTAAGATCTTATAGGACCAAACTGCTGAGGTCATCCGTCCCTAAGCTTACATGCTACTTAATCTAACTTAAACTAACTTACGCTAAGTACAGCACACACGCCGGCCGAAGTGGCCGTGCGGTTAAAGGCGCTACAGTCTAGAACCGCAAGACCGCTACGGTCGCAGGTCCTCGGGCATGGATGTTTGTGATGTCCTTAGGTTAGTTAGGTTTAACTAGTTCTAAGTTCTAGGGGACTAATGACCTCAGCAGTTGAGTCCCATAGTGCTCAGAGCCATTTGAACCATTTTACAGCACACACACCCTTTCCCGAGGGAGGACTCGAACCTCCGACGGAGGAAACTGCGCGGACCGTGCAAGGCGCCTGCGATCGCACGGCTACACCGCGCGGCCATGAGTCATTCTAGGACAGTGCGTATGTCGTGTTTAGTGTTAAGACAGTGTGCTTGTAACGTTACTTGAGTATCTTACGATTTATTCTGTGGTCTCCGTTTGAAGGGGGCGTGACTTTGGCTCACATACCATGGACATTACATGGTCTGCCGCTAGAGGGCTCTAAATTATAGTGTGTTACGTGGCGGTGTGTAACGTAACCATGAGTTTCTAAGTGAAAGCACGAGTTGGAAGAGTTCGTCCACACATGGAGCGTTCTCTCTTTCAGTATGGAAGTCCCAGGTCACACATGAGTAGAGGGGCATTGGCAGCAATCCGATGCCTTGCGTTCATTGTCATCGATCATCCCCCGTACATTCCCGCGTTGGACTTCACTTCGATAGCGATGAAGCGGTGGAAGCAGAGGTGGGGTTGCGGCTCTGTCAACAAAACCAAACATTATACAGTGATGGTGGCAACAAATTGGTCTCACTTTTGGGAGAAATGTCTTCGTCGCCAGAGCGACTATGTTGAGAAATAAATATGTAGACATGAAGAATAAAGATGTGGAATGTTAATAAAGTTTGTTTTATTTAAAAAGCTTTAATTGTTTTCATGAAAAAATTTCGGAGACATTACTATTCACTACGCCATCTTACTAGTGTAATTATAAATTTCTGATCGCTATGATACTGTTAGCATCATGGAATTTAAATGAGGGAAAAGCCCATTGAGCGTGTATGAACCCTGTTATTCTAGGTGGTTGGGTTACGCCGATGTCGTAAGAAATAATGTTTCTGAAACGAACCTCTAGCAAAGAGGTGGAAGTGGTTAGATGCTAGAATATGAAGTTCGTGCCAGAAAAGATTTATTTTTTTAAAGTCCAAGTACTTAATTTTACTGTCAACAATGTTTTAAACAATTATAAGAATTTCAATAATATCAGTTTACAGCATACAAATGAAAAGGGTTATTAGGAAATTGCCAAAAACACAGCTAACGTAAATGGAAACTTAACAATTAGTTCAGTCAAGTAATTATACATCATGAGAACAGTGGGTAAAACCCAACACATATAAATTACAATCAAACAATGGTGCCCTATTAATTGAACAATGCATACATGGTGCACTAATGTTTTAACACTAAATAATCTGCTAATAGTGATTAACAGGCTAAAAATTTCACATGTGCACGCTTCAACAACCAGTCCTATGCCGTGCCTTAACTTTCTAATCAGTAACCTTTGAGTTCTGTGTACTTGATTCTAACTAAATAAAACGCCCCATAGGGCTCTCTTACTACACTTAGAAGTAACTTATTATCACCCGGAGAAGACATTAGACTCTCACTCATTAATAATCGTGATATATGCGCAACACACGAGGTTCACGTCCATAGTCACTCTATAACCACAGGCTGAATTCAAATTCATGAATGTAGCCAAGGGCAAAAAACCACCTTATCTTAGCGGATTTGCACCGGGGGTCACAACCAGCTCCGCATCACTGAACGCTGTGCTGACCAGATACGTCGTCGTGTTTGTACCCTGCTGGCTTTGGAGCAGGTAACCGACCGTATGGGCTATGAAAACCGCCTGGTGGTACTGCCGACGTCTTTATCTCCCAGGCTCCTCGACCCGGACTTGCACTCTGGACGCTGTCCAATCTCGGGAAGCGTTAGTGACTTGCAGCCACATCTCCCCTCCAAGTCACTGCTCTTTGAGGAACTGTATCGGTCAGACGTAAGCACTGACTCGCCCTCAACCAACCCAGAGAGACCTTAGGTCAGTTTGCCAGGGCACACGTGTACCACATCGCACCAGAGGTCGCGAGGCAGGCGCCAAAGAAGCTGCCTAGTACTTAGATGTAGCGAAGATGTGCACAGTCCAGTCCTCTCCCCTGCCCCCTCTCCCCAAACTCGATCATAGAGGAGTCATTTCCCGAGCGGCCCACCTTCAGTTCATTAATATGGACCCTATTGGTTTTACTGGTGGCTGAATTCTTTACCAAGAGACCTGCTGGGGTGGGAATCTTCGGAACTGACAGGGACCACGAAGACGGGGCAAAAGTTTTGCAGCGACTTATCTGCGCCTTTCCGGTGAGCCCAAAATTTCTTAATGTAGAGTAGATCGCCAACCATCAACGAGGCAACCTGCCCACTGTCATTGAATCTGCGAGCCTCTCGCCTCTGCGTGGACCTGATGTTGTTAACTGCCTTGTTCCTGTTCTTCTTAATGGTCTTAGTATCGATTTCCTCCAGCAAGAGGTCATTGATCAACCACAGACTGTTAATTGGAGAATTCACTGGGTACGCCAGCATTAATTTAACAGGTGCTGTCTTATATGCTTCATGCACCGGGTCAAAGTTAAGCCAGCTAATAGACGTATCCGAGTTACCGTGAGACTGGCTTTGATGAATAATCAGAGCGGATTTGAGATCGCGAATAATATGCTCCTCAAAAGATGGCTGGGGATAGTACAGAATGGTGGTGATATGTGATATGACATTAGCACAACAGAATTTTCTGAACTGCCTAGATTAGGAAGAGCGTGCATTATCGCTGATAAATGCTTCTGGAGCACCAAAGTAAAAAAAATCTTGCTCAGACGCTGAATAGTTAAAGCTGCCGTCATTTTCCTGTTTGGGACCAACCAGATGAAGTGGGTGAATGCAACCACCACAGCCAATATACCTTTATTCCCACTCTTCGTATGTGGAATTGGCCATAAACAGTTTACGAACAATTTGTCCGTGGGCCTCTCTACCCAACTAGAGTGCAGCAAAACTTGACGAGCTTTGAGATTAGACTTTTCTGAACAACATTCGTGCACTACTGGACCAATTTCCTAACATCGGAATTCAGAAACGGCCATGTCAGCTGTTCCTTAATTTTCACGGTGATCCTTCCCACTAAGGAGCTGATCTTTAACGTCCTTGAGCACTGGATCCCGTTGCTGGTGCTCCTCCAATTTTCCACACAGAGCGGGAGTCTCTGTGAACACAGCTGCACAAAAATGGCAATACTCATTGGGCTGCGGTATCTCAAGAGGCTCCTGAGGCTAGGCGATCATTCGGCTCAATGCAGCTGCCAACCTATTGTCAGGATCCCTTATATGCTTCACCAGAAACTGGAAAGCTGAAATCCAAACTCCCCATTAGGCAACCCTACCGGTTTTGTGGGGCCTCGCCAACACCAAGGATAGCCCCTGATTGTCAGTTTCCAATAAGAAATTACGGTGTTTCAACTAAAACTTAAATTTCTTCAGACCAAAGTCTCTAATCGATATACTGACTATTTAACCCCTGTCACTGAAAGAGTCCTGGTCTATGGTCCCCATCAAATTTCTGTAACAAAACAGCAGTTATTACGGAATTGGAAGAATTTGTCTGGAGAATAATTTGACTCTGAAAAACAGCAATGGCCAACATTGGAGCATTGCTGAGTGCTTGTTTCAAAGCGTCAAAGACAGGCTGTTGGCTATTACACCACTTGAATGGTTCTCCTTCACGACACAGGCGATTCAAGAGAGTGGCTAGTTGGGAAAAATTCGGCACAAGCTTCCTAAAAAAATTCACCATGCTGACAAGCGGGACTATTCCCTTCTTATCCTGAGGAGACGGAAAATTATAAATAGCCTTAGTCCTGTCATGGTCGATCTTGACATCATTGGCGGGAACCAGGTGACCCAAGAAAGATATCTCAGAACAGGATAAATTAACCTTAGCACGTTAATCCCGCCTCCCTAAAATAGTTAAATACTTGCTGAAGATGTTGAAGGTGTTCATCAAAGGTGTTGCTATAAATAGCCGTGTTGGTAAGGTAGTTAAACACACAATGAAATTTCAGCTCCCCCAAAACATTATCACGCAAACGCGATAAAACTCACAATCAATAATCCGGAAGGGTCCCTGTTGAACTAGTACAAGTTCCAGTCAGTGCACAAACAATTACTTGTTTCAACTCTTCATTTGGTGGTAAGCCTGATTCAGGTGCAGAATGGTGGAATATTGTGCTCCCGTAAACCAAGTCAATTATATTTGCAGGTCAGGCAAGGGAACTGACTCCATAACTACTCTCCCATTTAAAATCCTGTAGTCGACAACAGACCCATACCCTTCGCCATTGGCCTTGGGGACTAAAAACAAGGGTGAGACATGTGGAGAAGTAGATGATCTAATCATCCCTTCCGAGAGCAACTTTTCAACAGTCCTCTTCTGCTCTCGCATCTTGGGTGGTGACAAGTGGTAAGGAGGGTGTCGCACCGAGATCTGATTGGGGAGACTGATTTTATACTGTATTCTATCCGTTGCTCCCAACGGTTTGGTCAAAACTTCTGCAAATTTATTTAATAACTCTAGTAATCACTGTGCTTCATCCTGCCCAAAACGTCCAACATCGAATCAGAACTTTCCAGACTTCACGTTATTGACCACATAATGTTGACTCTGTCTGCATGACTGAAGTCCCTCATTTGGACAATACTTGAAGAAGAACCTGTTCCCTGTGTAGTCCAAAACACAACCTGTTCTGTGTATGAAATCACAATCCAACAGTAAATCAACAGACAGTTGTTCAGCAACAAGGAATCTAACAGCCCATGAAAAATGCCGAACTCTCAAACTAACTCACGCCTCTCCTAACGAGGGCAGCAACTTGCCGTTAACTGTAGAACTTGTTTGTATAGTGACTTCACACTTCGTATGCTTATTCTCAGTATAACAAGTGTAATTAGGCTGGGAATCGCTGCTGCCGGAATCCAGCAATCCACAAACAGGTTTGTGATTGATGGCGGTAAAGTCAAGCGGAATGGAGGACTTGCTGACTCCTCTTAACTTATTGCATCCCCCTGGTGACCAACCTCCTTGCCTTCCCCAAACAGGTCGTTGACACTTTCACTTTCCACCATTTCCTCCGAGTACCACCGGATACTGACGGGCAGAAACGTCTCGGTTTGTTACACCTAGAACAATTTCCACCACACCGCTCAGGTCCTCTCCTTTTTTCATGCTGTTGAGGAGAAGCATCGCCTGGAATATTGCCTTGCTGATTAGGGGCGCTTCAGTCCGGAACCACGCGAGTGATGCGGTCGCAGGTTCGAATCCTGTCGCGGGCATGGATGTGTGTGATGACCTTAGGTTAGTTAGGTTTACGTAGTTCTATGTCTAGGGGACTGATGACCTCAGATGTTAAGTCCCATAGTGGTTAGAACCATTTGAACCATTTGAACTATTAGAGGCCTCTCTTTTTTGACCAACAAACCTAATACCTTCTACACTCCTGGAAATTGAAATAAGAACACCGTGAATTCATTGTCCCAGGAAGGGGAAACTTTATTGACACATTCCTGGGGTCAGATACATCACATGATCACATTGACAGAACCACAGGCGCATAGACACAGGCAACAGAGCATGCACAATGTCGGCACTAGTACAGTGTATATCCACCTTTCGCAGCAATGCAGGCTGCTATTCTCCCATGGAGACGATCGTAGAGATGCTGGATGTAGTCCTGTGGAACGGCTTGCCATGCCATTTCCACCTGGCGCCTCAGTTGGACCAGCGTTCGTGCTGGACGTGCAGACCGCGTGAGACGACGCTTCATCCAGTCCCAAACATGCTCAATGGGGGACAGATCCGGAGATCTTGCTGGCCAGGGTAGTTGACTTACACCTTCTAGAGCACGTTGGGTGGCACGGGATACATGCGGACGTGCATTGTCCTGCTGGAACAGCAAGTTCCCTTGCCGGTCTAGGAATGGTAGAACGATGGGTTCGATGACGGTTTGGATGTACCGTGCACTATTCAGTGTCCCCTCGACGATCACCAGTGGTGTACGGCCAGTGTAGGAGATCGCTCCCCACACCATGATGCCGGGTGTTGGCCCTGTGTGCCTCGGTCGTATGCAGTCCTGATTGTGGCGCTCACCTGCACGGCGCCAAACACGCATACGACCATCATTGGCACCAAGGCAGAAGCGACTCTCATCGCTGAAGACGACACGTCTCCATTCGTCCCTCCATTCACGCCTGTCGCGACACCGCTGGAGGCGGGCTGCACGATGTTGGGGCGTGAGCGGAAGACGGCCTGACGGTGTGCGGGACCGTAGCCCAGCTTCATGGAGACGGTTGCGAATGGTCCTCGCCGATACCCCAGGAGCAACAGTGTCCCTAATTTGCTGGGAAGTGGCGGTGCGGTCCCCTACGGCACTGCGTAGGATCCTACGGTCTTGGCGTGCATCCGTGCGTCGCTGCGGTCCGGTCCCAGGTCGACGGGCACGTGCACCTTCCACCGACCACTGGCGACAACATCGATGTACTGTGGAGACCTCACGCCCCACGTGTTGAGCAATTCGGCGGTACGTCCACTCGGCCTCCCGCATGCCCACTATACGCCCTCGCTCAAAGTCCGTCAACTGCACATACGGTTCACGTCCACGCTGTCGCTGCATGCTACCAGTGTTAAAGACTGCGATGGAGCTCCGTATGCCACGGCAAACTGGCTGACACTGATGGCGGCGGTGCACAAATGCTGCGCAGCTAGCGCCATTCGACGGCCAACACCGCGGTTCCTGGTGTGTCCGCAGTGCCGTGCGTGTGATCATTGCTTGTACAGCCCTCTCGCAGTGTCCGGAGCAAGTATGGTGGGTCTGACACACCGGTGTCAATGTGTTCTTTTTTCCATTTCCAGGAGTGTATATGTCGCACCACTTGGTCTAGGTGAGTTAAAGCACTCGGTCTGTTAGTAAAAACCGCCCGTGAACGGTCGTCTCTGCGCATTTCCTCAATTATATTGCCAACAACCCGAGACTCGCTGAAACGGACACACAATGAAAACTGAGCGCTTCTAATGTTGCCAACGTAACTCACGAAACTTTCTAGTTGATCTTGTACACTGAAATACTGCTTGATGATTTGCTCACTACTCTAGCTATCTGACAAATCTCAGTTAACAATCCAGTCGTGCAAAAAACCCAGGGTGTCCCCTTCTTGAATAACTTGACCAATCATACTAACCAGCCTACCGCTGGTTCATGCCTAAATTAACTGAAAATCTACAAGTTCGGGAATCTGAGTGGCTGTGGGCTCTCCTTGTAACATAACCGACCAATACAAAAATTCTACCACTTGGTCACTTCTCTCCGTTTCCACCTTCGTAAATCCTTGCTTAACAGCCACCATAGGATTAGGTACACGTCTAAAACGCTTCCACATCTCCGCACCATCACCACTCTGTGAAATATGCCCGACGCTCGAGTATTGTATATCTGTGCCTCCTCGACCGCACCTTTTACCTACAGAAAAAGATTACTTCTGCGTTGCCGTTACCTAACACTTTCTTGCCTTACTCTGATCTCTGCCTCTTGTTTAGCATCTGTGCAAATCCTACGCTGATCCTGGACTCTGTTACTGAGATAGTCGAGATGAGACTGCACACTCAATAACTTAGAGTGCGAAGGACTAAAACCGCGGAGCAAGTCAACAACGTCCACCACGTCGGCGAGCGGCTCATAACAGACAAGCATGGCGTGACGCACTCCGCCGACGAGCAGCGAGGCCGAGCTTCAGCTGCAGTGGGCACTCCGATGCCCCAGGAACACGCTGCGCCGACTCATTAATGTTGCCTTCCATCGGTTGGTCACGAATCCCTAATTCATAAAGTAGCTGTTCCTTTTTTAAACACACGATCCCCAGTACTTCTCTGGTTTCCATGGCTGAAGGCACAAGAGCCTATGAACGCAAACACTTGAACTGCATGCATCAGCAAGAAACCAAAACAGAGAAAGGGGGAGAAGAAAAGGAATCCAATAGCTACAAATTTAATGTTAAATGTACTTTCTGAGATCGCAGTATACCACACACTCACAACCGGGATCTTCTACAAATGAAATGGGGAAGGTAGCGAGGCGCTTGATGTGCTTAGATGCTAGAATATGAATTTACCGTCTGTACCAGAAAAGACATTTTAAGCCAAATACCTAATTATTTGTTAGTTAAACAATTATAAGAATAGCCGTGATACCAATTTACGGCGAACTCAAAAGATATCTTATACTGTGAATTCTCTGAATTACACAACCACTTAAGAATTATAAGAGAATATATAAGCACAAAAGATATATTTCATTCTGAGCCATTTGAATTATACAAACACATAAGAACAAAAACAGAAGTAAAAGAGTCATCAACAAATTGCCAAGAACACAACTAAGAAGAATGCAATAATTATAATTCCAAAGAAAGCAGTTGTTGAACGGCGTGAATTACCAAACTGTTAATTTAATAAGTCATGGTTTCAAAACACTAAAACAAATTCTTTATAGAAGAATTGAAAAACTGGTAGAATCAGACTCGGGAAAGATGAATTTGGTAAATACTGCAGCCAGCTACAAGCTTTCATGAAATGTTTTATTATACCATTACCATTTATGGGCCTGAGCCCATCATCTGATGGTAGGTTGACTTCCTTTAAGTTTTATATTTGTGTCCTAAAATACAGCAAAAATTTTTCTGATACATGGATTACAAAAAGTTTTTCGTTTTATAATTGGACCCTAATATGTAACAAAGTTTCTGTGATTAATGGCTATGCTATATGCTCTATACATCGTACTTACTTCCTTAAAAGCTCTTCTGCACGTATTATAGGCCCAAAGTTTTGTTTACTTTTACAAGCCATATTGACACATGAACTGAACTAAGAACAAGATGGCAGATACATCTGCAATTGTAAAATGAAAAATCTTTTGTAAACTATGCATCACAAAAATGCCGAATGTAAAACTTGTGAGAAGTCCACGCTACCATCTGATAATCGGCTCAGACCTGAAACTAGTAACAGTATAATGAAATCATTTCAAGAAAACTTGTGATTAGTTGCAGTATTTCCCACAGTGTGACTAACGAAAAGAGCTTAGGTGGTCTCCATCCAAAATGGATACAATAATGACAATTTGTATTATGGAGAAATGTGGGAACTCGTGAGGCAAGACTGACCGTACGACTTATCTTAGAAGATAATTTACGGAAACGCCAACCTATGTTAAAATCGTATGTAGACTCAGAGAAAGCTTTTCACAATGTTGATTGGAATACTCTCTTTGAAATTATGAAGTTATCAGGGGTTAAATACACGAAACCAAAGGCTCCTTACAACTTGTACTGAAACAAATAATAGCTATAAGAGTCGGGAACTTGTACCGAAACCAGATGACAGTTACAAGAGTCGAGAGGTATGAAAGAGATGCAGTGGTTGAGAAGGGAGTGAGCCAGGGTCTTAGCCTATTCCAAATGTTATTCAATCTGTACAATGAACAACCAGTAAAGCAAACTAAAGAAACGCCAGGAGTAGGATTTGAAATTCAGGGAGAAAAGACGAAAACTTCGAAGTTTGTCGATGACACTGTAATTCTGTCAGAGCCGGCAAATGATTTGGAAGAGCAGTTGAAAGGAATGGACAGTGTCTTGAAAGTAAGATATCATGTATAACATGAACGTCAACAAAAGCAAAATAAAGGTAGTGGAATGTAGTCGAATTGAATCAGGTGATGATAAGAGAATTAGATAAGGAAACGAGACACTTAGAGACGAGTTTTGCTATTTGGTCAGCAAGATTAAATAATTATTAGTGATGGCAACAAAATCATTTCTGAGGAAGAGAAACTTGTTAAAACCATAAATAGATTTACGTGTAGTAAGTGTTTTCTGAAGGCATTTGTCTGGAGTGTATGCAAGTGAAACATGTATGGAAGTAAAACATGCACTATAAACTGTCTGGACAAAAATGTTTTCGAAATATGGTGCTACAGAAGAATGTTGAAGATTAGACGGGTAGAGCACATAACTAATGAGGAGGTTCTGAATAGAGCTGGGGTGACAATAAATTTGTGGCACAATGTGACCAAAAGAAGGGATCAGTTGATAGGACACATTCTGAAACATCAAGGGATCAAAAGATCGTAGAGGGAGACCAAGAGATGAATACAGCAAGCAGATTGAGAAGGACATAAGTTGCAATAGTTATTCGGAGATTAAAAATTCGCACGGTATACAGAAGCATGGAGAACTGCAGCAAACTAGTCTTCGGACTGAAGACCACAACAATAAGTATCATCATCATCATCATCATTTAAGACTGATTATGCCTTTCAGCGTTCAGTCTGGAGCATAGCCCCCCTTATACAGTTCCTCCATGATCCCCTATTCAGTGCTAACATTGGCGCCTCTTCTGATGTTAAACCTATTACTTCAAAATCATTCTTAACCGAATCCAGGTACCTTCTCCACGGTCTGCCCCGACTCCTCCTACCCTCTACTGCTGAATCCATGAGTCTCTTGGGTAACCTTGCTTCTCCCATGCGTGTAACATGACCCCACCATCTAAGCCTGTTCGCCCTGACTGCTACATCTATAGAGTTCATTCCCAGTTTTTCTTTGATTTCCTCATTGTGGACACCCTCCTGCCATTGTTCCCATCTACTAGTAACTGCAATCATCCTAGCTACTTTCATATCCGTAACCTCAACCTTGTTGATAAGGTAACCTGAATCCACCCAGCTTTCGCTCCCACACAACAAAGTTGGTCGAAAGATTGAACGGTGCACAGATAACTTAGTCTTGGTACTGACTTCCTTCTTGCAGAAGAGAGTAGATCGTAGCTGAGCGCTCACTGCATTAGCTTTGCTACACCTCGCTTCCAGTTCTTTCACTATGTTGCCATCCTGTGAGAATATGCATCCTAAGTACTTGAAACCGTCCACCTGTTCTAACTTTGTTCCTCCTATTTGGCACTCAATCCGTTTCTATTTCTTTCCCACTGACATTACTTTCGTTTTGGAGATGCTAATCTTCATACCATAGTCCTTACATTTCTGATCTAGCTCTGAAATATTACTTTGCAAACTTTCAATCGAATCTGCCATCACAACTAAGTCATCTGAATATGCAAGACTGCTTATTTTGTGTCCACATATCTTAATCTCACCCAGCCAGTCTATTGTTTTCAACATATGATCCATAAATAATATGAACAACAGTGGAGACAGGTTGCAGCCTTGTCTTACCCCCGAAACTACTCTGAACCATGAACTCAATTTACCGTCAACTCTAACTGCTGCCTGACTATCCATGTAAAGACCTTTAATTGCTTGCAAAAGTTTGCCTCCTATTCCATAATCTTGTAGAACAGACAATAACTTCCTCCTAGGAACCAGGTCATATGCCATTTCTAGATCTATAAAGCATAGATACAATTCCCTGTCCCACTCATAGCACTTCTCCATTATTTGCCGTAAGCTAAAGATCTGGTCCTGACAACCTCTAAGAGGCCTAAACCCACACTGATTTTCATCCAACTGGTCCTCAACTAATACTCGCACTTTCCTTTCAACAATACCTGAAAAGATTTTACGCACAACGCTGATTAAAGAGATACCTCTGCAGTTGTTACAATCTTTTCTGTTTCCATGTTTAAAGATTGGTGTGATTACTGCTTTTGTCCAGTCTGATGGAACCTGTTCCGACTCCCAGGCCATTTCAATTATCCTGTGTAGCCATTTAAGACCTGACATTCCACTGTATTTGATGAGTTCCGACTTAATTTCATCCACCCCAGCCGCTTTATTGCACTGCAATCTATTGACCATTTTTTCCACTTCCTCAAATGTGATCCTATTTCCATCATCATTCCTATCCCATTCTACCTCGAAATCTGAAACATTACTGATCGCATTTTCACCTACATTGGGCAACTCTTCAAAATATTCCCTCCATCTGCCCAAGGCATCCTCAGGATTCACCAGCAGTTTTCCTGACCTGTCCAAAATACTTGTCATTTCCTTCTTACCTCCCTTTCGAAGACTGCTAATTACACTCCAGAATGGTTTTCCAGCAGCTTGACCCATAGTCTCCAACCTGTTTCCAAAGTCTTCCCACGATTTCTTCTTGGATGCTGCAATTATCTGTTTGGCTTTGTTTCTTTCTTCAACATAACTTTCTCTGTCTACCTGGGTTCTGGTATGTAGCCATTTTTGATACGCCTTCTTTTTCCTTTTACAGGCTGCCTTGACTGTATCATTCTCCCAAGCTGTTTGCTTCATCCTACTTTTACACACTACTGTTCCAAGACATTCTTTAGCCACTTCTAGTACTGTGTCCCTGTACCTTGTCCATTCCTTTTCTAATGACTGTAGTTGACTACATTCAACTAACTGGTACCTTTCTGAGATAGCTGTTATGTACTTGTGCCTGATTTCCTTATCCTGAAGTTTCTCCACTCTTATCCGCCTACATATGGACCTGACCTCCTGCACTTTCAGCCTCACAATCCCAATTTCACTGCAGATTAAATAATGATCAGTGTCATCAAAGAATCCCCCACAGAAATCCAAGAGTTGTTTCCCGTTCCTGTTGGCCTCCATATCCTCTCCAAATACAATAAGTATTTAAGAAAAAAATTATGACAGTATCCCACTGCAGTGGATTATTTAAACAAATAATTTGGGTTGTTTAACAGTTTATGTTGGCTGATTTTCCCTTTACGTTGGCACTGCGCGCAGTACTGAAGCTGGTGGAAGAGAGGGTTACTGACACACCCGTCTGCATTCGTCGCACGTGTACGAGGCGCCACAACGCACGTGTATCTTTCGACGAATGCCACCTCGGCCACGATTGCGTTGGGTCTCTCAGAGGTGTGCTGATGGATGCGACGGACACACACCGCGTGATTTTACAGGAAGATTGCTGCGACGTTGCAGCAAGGTTGCGTCGTCCCTACTGAGCTTGTACATAGCCTCTTTTTTGGTAGAGTTAACATTCACAGTCACTTTATTCCATGGTCACAAATTCGAATCAATGTCATAAGTTTTATTGCACTATAAGTGCATTGTCTTCTAGCATCAAAAAGCTACTAATCATATGTGTGAGTTTGAACCTATCCAGTACTAATGTGACACAGCTATTAAAGAAATAAAAACTGGATTATGCCGCCACCAAATTCTTTGTAGAATTTTTTTACAAGCTGAACTAGCTGTGATGTATATCGGCAGTTGTGTATCCTGTCTGGTTGCTTCATATTTTAACTTCTGTAGATCGACTGCAACAACCACGAAAAAGGGATTTCCTGTCCATTTATCATGCAAAGTTATGATCACTGGGGCATATAGCATCGTCACAAGTACAATTTGGCGGGGGTCTGACGTAAATTGAGTGCACTGTGTGTGTATGTGTGTGTATGTGTGTGTGTGTGTGTGTGTGTGTGTGTGTGTGTATGTGTGTGTGTGTGTGTGTGTGTACTTGAGGTCCAGCACTGACGACCATTAGTAATGTATGACGGCCAAAGCCCTTCCCATAATTATATTCCTCTAAATAAAATCACTTGTCTTGATTCCAAAGGCTGTGATACGCACTTACGGGTCCTTACTGCTGCTGTGATGTGTACATTAATCTATGGAACGCCACTAGCTAGTGTTGCATGAGCCTATATAGGTACAGTAATTCATCTTCTTTAAATTTTCAAAATAGATCAAATGCTTATTTTTTTTCATGACGAGTGGTTATAATGAAAACAGTTTCTGCGCTGTTGCACATCCTGAAGTATGATCGAAGAATTTACACTACTGGCCATTAAAATTGCTACACCACGAAAATGACGTGATACAGACGCAAAATTTAACCGACAGGAAGAAGATGCTGTGATATGCAAATGATTAGCTTTTCACAGCATTCACACAAGTTTGGGGCCGGTGGCGACACCTACAACGTGCTGACATGAGGAAAGTTTCCAATCGATTTCTCATACACAAACAGCAGTTGACCTTCATTGCCTGGTGAAACGTTCTTGTGATGCCTCGTGTAAGGAGGAGAAATGTGTACCATCACGTTTCGGACTTTGATAAAGGTCGGATTGTAGCCTGTCGCGATTACGGTTTATCGTATCGCGACATTGCTGCTCGCGTTCGTCGAGATCCAATGACTGTTAGCAGAATATGGAATCTGTGGGTTCAGAAGGGTAATACGGAACGCCGTGCTGGATCCCAACGGCCTCACATCACTAGCAGTCGAGATGACAGGCATCTTATCCGCATGGCTGTAACGGATCGTGCAGCCACATCTCGATCCCTGAGTCAACAGATGGGGACGTTTGCAAGACAACAACCATCTGCACGAACAGTTCGACGACGTTTGCAGCAGCATGGACTATCAGGTCGGAGACCATTGCTGAGGTTACCCTTGAAGCTGCATCACAGACAGGAGCGCCTGCGATGATGTACTCAACGACGAACCTGGGTGCACGAATGGTGAGACGTCATTTTTTCGGATGAATCCAGGTCCTGTTTACAGCATCATGATGATCGCACCCGTGTTTAGCGACATCGCGGTAAAATCACATTGGAAGCTTGTATTCTTCATGGCCATACTGGCGTATCACCCGGCGTGATGGTGTGTGGTGCCATTGGTTACACGTCTCGGTCACCTCTCGTTCGCATTGACGGCACTTTGAACAGTGGACGTTACATTTCAGATGTGTTAAGACCCGTGGCTCTACCCTTCATTCGATCCATGCGAAACCCTACATTTCAGCAGGATAATGCAGGACCGCATATTGCAGGTCCTGTACGGGCCTTTCTGAATACAGAAAATGTTCGACTGAAAACTTCTGGTCAGTGGTGGCCGAGCAACTGGCTCGTTACAATACGCCAGTCACTACCCTTGATGCACTGTGGTATCGTGTTGAAGCTGCATGGGCAGCTGTACCTGTACACGTCATCCAAACTCTGACTCAATGCCCAGGCATAACAAGGCCGTTATTACGGCCAGAGTTGGTTGTTCTGGGTACTGATTTCTTAGGACCTATGCATCCAAATTGCGTAAAAATGTAATCACATGTCAGTTCTAGTATAATATATTTGTCCAATGAATACCCATTTATCATCTGCATTTCTTCTTGGTGTATCAATTGTAATAGCCAGTAGTGTAATAAGGACAATAATAATAATGATAACAATAATGGATAGGGGGAGCTACTTATTTTCAGATGTGGATTGGAGCCGCCGCCTGAGTTTCAAAACTCACTCATTTCGAAAGAGAGAGGTAGGTTGTGTAGGTACATGATGAAAGACCCCCAGAATATCGTACTGTTAAAATTTATATAAAACAAAAAATGAAATACCGATCGACTACAAGTGTTGGCAAAAACGGTAACAGTATGAGGAAGAGCTGTTAAGAAGTACCACTCAGAAATATGATGGGCTACGAGTGTTTTGTATGATACATGTTTCAAAAGTAAGAAAAACTTTGATACCAGTATTAAGTATTTTTTATTCAAGTGAAGTGAAACGAAGTAAGGAGGATTTTCTTATTTATGACACTCACTGGTCTATCTGAAGTCTGCTGCCTGCATGTACAATTAAAATGTAAGAGAAGAAGTCCGTTGGCCTAAAAGTTATTACAAGCGCAGAAAATTTCTAATAACGCAAATATATTATCGCCTT
Organism: Schistocerca cancellata; assembly: GCF_023864275.1. Taxonomy (NCBI): domain Eukaryota; kingdom Metazoa; phylum Arthropoda; class Insecta; order Orthoptera; family Acrididae; genus Schistocerca; species Schistocerca cancellata. The sequence continues at coordinate 22,825,784 of NW_026046729.1, read as the reverse complement.
TAAATGTTTTTCATATCCGTATGTATTTAGTATCAATATTAATTTTATTTATTTATTTTTAGTACAACAAAAGGTCCAGCAAATGTAACTCATTTACTTGGAGTGCCCATGAGTATATGAGGGGCGTCCGATAAGAAATGCGACACATTTTTTTTCCTTGCCCAGTTTCAGTTGAAAAAAAAAATGCAGAAATGGATGTGAGACATCTTGGAATGTTCCCACTGCAGCCCCTATAGTTCCATGAAGTTCCAATGGGTGGCGGCGCTATACGTAGCTTCGAAATGGCATTTGTGATGGAGGTGCGTTCCAAGCAATTAGCTTTCATTGAGTTTCTTTTGTTGGAAAAGCAGAGCATTACAGATACTCACAGGCGCATGCAGAATCTCTACGAAGACCTGGGAGTGAACAAAAGCACGGCGAGTCGTTGGGGGAGGCGTGTGTCATCGTTGCAACAAGGTCGTGCAAACTTGTCCGATACCCCGCGTACCGGCCGGCTGCATAGCTGTGATTTGGGCAATGTTGGAATGAGCGGACACTCTTATCGACATCGATGGATCACAAACAGACACCTCACTGCTCAGCTGGACGTCTCTGTTGATGGTGCTGACACACACGTCCGCCAGCTGAGGTACTCAAAGGTGAGTGACCGCGGGGTTCTTCGCCGCGTTACAGCAGACCGTAAATAGCAACGAAGGGCCATATGTGCAGAATTGCTTCCCCGTTACAGGGCTGATAGTGACATTTTTTGTCGAACACCGTCACAGCCGATGAAATATGGGCTCATCACTTCGAACTGGAAACAAACGGCAATCCATGGAGTGCCGCCACAGCATCTCTCTTCAGAAGAAAAAGTTCAGAGTCGCACCTTCAGCCGGTAAACTAATGGCGACTGTGTTCTGGGAATCTGAAGGGGTAATTTTGTTTGATGTCTTCCCTCATGGTGCAACGACGAATTCTGAGGTATACTCAGGAAATCGAAGAAACCACTTCAGCGTGTTCGTCGCCACAAAAATGCAAACGAACTTCTTCTCCACGACAACCCAAGGTCTCGCAGACGTCTGCACATTAAGAGGAGCTCACAAAACTTCATTGCACTGTTCTTCCTCATCCATCCTACAGCCTGGATCTCGCACCATCCGACTTCTACCATGTGGCCCAACAAAGGATGCATTCTGCGGGGAAGCTTGGAAGCATTACGTGGGTGATGGGGAGGTTACTGATGCAGCAAGTTGTTGACTCAGACGTCGACCAGTAGAGAGGTACCATGTGGGCATACAGGCCCTCCCAGCAAGATGGTGTAAGGCCGTCGCAGTTAACGGAGGTTATGTTGAAAAAGAGGTTTTTTTTATCCAAAAGAGTGCGGAATAATATGTGCTGCTGGAATCCTGAATAAAACCAACCTGCTTAAAACAACAGTCTTCTTGCGTTGTGGAAGACGTAGACTCGGATCATATTTCGAGAACGGTAGGCAATTCCAGCAGATGGAGTTCATTGTCTCGGGAATCCCAGTCAAGTAGTGCGTCTTCATACCTTTCTGCTGCAACGCAGTTCTTTGTTGAACAATATTCCTAATTATACTTTAGTTGACTACTGTGTGATCAGAATAAACAGTCGTACGCTCTCCCATTATTATGTTTTTCCAACCTTTATGTAGACAACTGTGACGTCATAAGCGAGTGACTGCCTGTGAGATCGCTCTCTAAGTTTTTATATATTTTTAGGTTTCAGATACATATTTTAACGGTTTTTGTGATAATATTTACTTTATAAGTGACTTATTAGTGGTTTCTTCATTCACCTCTGCCTTTCTTGTGTTGTGACCTGATATTTATGAGTGTTTCGTATCGAGCAACTTAACCTCTTACCTGTGTTTACATTCCCCTCTGACCAGTTGCAGCTGTAGCGGCGCATCGAAAGCTAAGTACTAATTAATTGTTTGTGTATAGTGGTTTATTTAGAAACTTTAGTAGTCTTCAACCGGTGTTCTTGGTGTTCTCTTGTGAAATAATTTCAGAAGAACCTTTTGGGAACTGTTTTTAGTTTCCTTACTGTGTCATTAGACGTTTGATTCTCTTTCTGTATTAGTCTTTAGTTATATTCTCATTTTTTGTGGATTAATACTGTTAATAATGGTAGTTACTTCCCATGTAGAGTAAGTTTCTGATTATTGTAGTCAGGTTTTTAACATCTTCTTATCGTAGTAGCGGAACTTAGATAAAGTAGTTGTCTTGTTACAATAAGTGTAAAATTTTACCATGAGTGAGAAGTGTGGGCTTTGCAGTAGGTTCGTGAGTAGTGGATTGCGGTGTGAGACTTCTTCGAAGTATTTTCACTGGGGGGAATGCAGTGGGGAAGCCAGTGGGCATTATTGTGAAATCCTCTCCTGGAAATGCAGGTTACGTAGCAAGAGTAAGCTGATAGAGGAGCAGGAGCGTAAGATCTGCGCCCTTCAGGTGCAGTTGAAAAACGCACAGGAGGAGCTAGATAGGAAGAGGAGGGAGAAGGGGGTTTGGGAATGGGAGATGGCTGTTGGCAAAAGATCTGCTAGGAGAAGAAGATTTTCAGGTAGTTTTACTATTGGTGTTAGCAATAGATATGACCAACTGTCAGAGTCTAGTGGAGAGGAATCTCTAGTAGCTGTAGATGTAGGAAGTATGCAGCAGACTTCAGCAGTTATGGTGGCTAGGACAGTTGCAAAGTCGAAGAGGAAGAAGAAGGTTCTGCTGTTAGGTAGTTCTCATGGCAGAGGTGTAGGCCAGCAGTTGCAGGAAGTGTTGGGGAGTGAGTACCAGGTCACCAGCATTGTGAAGCCTAGTGCAGGATTGGCTCAGGTGACTGTTAACATAGGGGGGTTATGTAGGGATTTTACTAAAGAGGATCAGGTAGTGACTGTGGGTGGGGCTGGTAATAGTATTGATAGGGATGGGGAGTATGACATAGATGGTGACCTGGAAAAGATAGCCAATCAGACTGGCAACACGAATGTGCATTTCGTGGAACTGTTTCAGCGTCACGATCGGCCTCATCTTAATACAGCCGTCAGGCGTAATAACATGAGACTTGGGGGTGCGCTGATGACAGAAAGCATGGGTCACATTTCAGTGCTGTCGGTGGAGTCTATCAGCAGGACGGGTTTCACTAGACATGGCCTGCACCTCAACAGGTATGGGAAGGGGAGGTTGGCAAAGCTTATGGTGACACCATAGATGGGGGTGGTGGGATCACTCATGGGAAAATTCCTGCAGTAGTGCGTGTTAGAGCTGCACCTGTTTTAGACCTTTTGACAAAGCTTAGGTACAAGGTATTAGAGATAAAGTTAGTGAACTACTTATAGATGTTGACTCTGAAATTATTGGTATATCTGAACACTTCTTAAATAAGGAGATAATTCCGAGGCTTCCTTTATCAGGATACAGGTTGGCTGGCAGCTTTTCTAGGAGCTCTTTGCGGTGTGGGGGAGTAGCCATGTATGTGACAAACGGCATCCCATTTGAGTCAATTGATGTTTCAAAGTACTGCACTGAAAAGGTGTTTGAATGTTGTGCAGGTGTGGTTAAACTTAATGGAGCTAAAGTTCTAACTGCTGTTATTTATAGATCCCCAGACGCCGATTTCACAACATTTTTGCTAAAGCTATAGGAGGTTCTTGGTTCACTTTATAGGAAATACAAAAAGTTAGTTATATGTGGTGACTTCAATATGAATTGTATAAGTGGTTGCGCAAGGAAAAGGATGCTGGTAGACCTCCTTAATTCATATAATCTTATGCAAACCGTATTCTTTCCAACGAGAGTGCAAGGGAACAGTAGAACAACCACAGACGACATTTTTGTTCATTTCTCATTACTAGAAGGGCATTCTGCTAGCAAAAAGGTGAATGGTCTTTCAGATCATTATGCACAAATTTTGACTCTAAAAGACTTTTGTGCTGCAACACATGTTAAATATAGTTATCAACTGTGTAGGAAAGCTGATCCAGTTGCTGTAGAGACCTTTGTAAACCTTATCAAGGAACAAGAGTGGCAAGATGTTTATAGCGCTGATACAGTAGACGACAAATACGAGTATAATGCTTTTCTCAAGACTTTTCTCGTGCTCTTTGAAAGTTGCTTTCTGTTAGAACGTTCAAAACAGGGTACTAGCACAACCAGGCAGCCTGGGTGGCTGACTAGAGGGATAAGAATATCTTGTAGAACGAAGTGGCAATTATATCAAAACGTTAGAAACAGTCAAAATCTAAATGCAGCAGCCCATTACAAACAGTATTGTAAGGTGCTTAAAAATGTTACGAGTATTAGGAAGGCAAAAAGTAAGTGGTATGCAGATAGAAAAGGTAAGTCTCAGAATAAAATTAAAACCACATGGTCAGTCGTAAAGGAAGTGGCTGGTCTGCAGAGACAGGTCGAGGATATAGAATCAGTGCGTAGTGGGAATGTTCGTGTTACTGATAAGTCGCATATATGTACAGTATTTAATAATCACTTTCTGAATATAGCAGGTGAACTAAATAGAAACCTAGTCCCAACAGGGAATCATATAGCGCTCTTAGAAAAAAGTGTTCCGAGACTGTTACCTGAAATGCTCCTCCATGATACTGACAAGAGGGAGATTGACTTAATAATTAAATCACTAAAGACCAAGAACCCTCATGGATATGACGGGGTATCTAGCAGAGTACTGAGGTATTGTTCTGTGTATGTTAGCCCAGTACTTAGGCATATCTGTAACTTTTCCTTTAGGAGTGGTCGGTTTCTTGACCGATTAAAGTACTCTCTAATGAAGCCACTTTATAAAAAGGGAGACAGGGATAATGTTGACAACTTTAGACCTATTTCCATACCATCGGTGTTTGCTAAAGTTACCGAGAAGGTTGTATATACAAGGTTACTGGAGCTTTTAAATTCACATAATTTCCTGTCAAATGTACAGTTTGGTTTTAGAAATGGTTTAACAACTGAAAATGCTATATTCTCTTTTCTCTGAGGTTTCGGACGGATTAAATAAAAGGTTGCGAACGCTAGGTGTTTTCTTTGATTTAACGAAGGCTTTTGACTGTATTGACCACAAAATATTACTGCAGAAGTTGGACCATTATGGAGTAAGGGGAGTAGCTTAGAATTGGTTCGCATCTTACTTTAAGAACAGATAGCAGAAGGTAATTCTCCGCAATATTGAGAGTGAAGGATCTTGTGTGTAATATTGAAACAGTATCAAATAATGTAGTTCATAAAATAAGTTCGTGGCTTGTGGAAAACAATTTGATGCTAAATCACAGTAAGACTCAGTTTTTACAGTTTCTAACTCACAATTCAACAAGGACCGATATTTTGATCAGACAGAGTGGGCATATTATAAGCGAGACGGAACAGTTCAAGTTACTAGGCGTTCGGATAGATAGTAAGCTGTTGTGGAAAGTCCATGTCCAGGATCTGGTTCAGAAACTAAATGCTGCTTTATATACCATTAGAACAGTATCTGAAATAAGTGACAGTTCAACACGAAAAATAGTCTACTTCGCATATTTTCATACGCTTATGTCGTATGGTATTATTTTTTGGGGTAATTCTTATGATTCAAAAAGGGTATTTTTGGCTCAAAAACGGGCTGTTCGAGCTATATGTGGTGTAAGTTCGAGAACCTCTTGTCGGCCCCCATTCAATAGTCTGGGAATTCTGAGATTGCCCTCACAGTATATACTTTCTTTAATGTCGTTTGTTGTTAGCAATATTAGCCCATTCCCAACAGTTAGCAGCTTTCACTCAGTTAATACTAGGCAGAAATCAAATCTGCATGTGGAATGCACTTCCTTGACTCTTGTGCAGAAAGGAGTGCAGTATTCTGCTGCATCCATTTTCAATAAGCTTCCAAAAGAACTCAAATATCTTAGCAGTAGCTCAAGTCTAAACTGAAGAGTTTCCTCATGACTCACTCCTTCTATTCTGTCGAGGAGCTCCTGGAAGAGCTAAAAAATTAAGCAAATTCCAGTGTTACATTGTTGATTTTCTTTATTTAAACTTACGACTTGTCGCCTGAATATGTTTTTATATTTAATTTTATCTGTTTCTACTATCGTCTTATAATTTCATGTATTGACTCGTTCCATGACCATGGAGATTTCTCCTTAATTTGGTTCCACGGAACAATAAATAAATAAATAAATTCCTCCGAGCCGGCCCTTGTGACCGAGCGGTTCTAGGAGCTTCAGTCCGGAACCGCGCTGCTGCTACGGTCGCAGGTTCAAATCCTGCCTCGGATGCTGTCCTTAGGTTAGTTAGATTTAAGTAGTTCTAAGTGTAGAGGACTGATGACCTCAGATGTTAAGTCCTATACTGCTCAGAGCCATTTGAAGCATTCCTCCGATGGATGCTTGTAGGAAATGCACTTGTTAGTCTTCTCTACTCGACAGAAGTGCCTCGTGAATTTAGCACATTAGATTTAGGTGTGCATACAGACAGCGAACGAATGGTGACCATCACGCAACTGAATTATAAATATTAAGATTGGTCGAAGGGTGGGAGGGTCCGCCTAGACGCCATTGGCTGAGACGTCAATGACTCAGGGCCTCACAGAGATTGGCAGACAGCACGATGACGTCGACATAACATGACTGACCGACCTCAATCTACATCCACGATATCTTCTCATACGTCTACTACTGGATATAAACCTCCTGTAGACTTTTTCATTACCGCAGTTTCTGCTAACGCATTCATATTTTCCATACTTTTTGTCTAACGTCATATGCCCACCTTTCATTAGGTTGCCCCATTACTTTTTTCTTATTTCTTGGAATCGGGCAGAGAATATCCTTGGTCCACTTGGCAATTATTCACATAACTATACGTCCTACCCGCAAGCATTTAATTTTGACAGTCATATTAACGTCTTCCAATCCAGTCGGCCACCTGTTCGATTTCTTTGTTTCTCGTCTCTCCCAATAATTCCCAATATAAATTTCTCCACCACTTGTTGAGCGAGCCTCGGTACATTCTGATTTTTACTTTGAATGACCACGCCTCAGTAAAAGTTTCAGAACTACTTATGCATACGGACTTCCAATTCACTCACATTACGCTTTGTTTTGATAACTCTCTTTATTTCACCATAATTACTGCGGGTCATTTACTCTGCTGTTGATCTATTTTTCTGGCCCCCTAGTCGTTGTATGCAAATTCCCTCTTCAATTTCCTTAAAATACGATTGCATTTACTTTTTGATGTGTCGCCTACACATTACTTTATACTTTCATTTTTAAGTTTACTGTGTAAAATTCTTCAGTTGCGTGCTGAAGTTTACCTGCACTAGAGACAAACAGGACAAAATATACTATATCAAGGCCGGCCTATGTGGCCGAGCGGTTCTAGGCGCTTGAGGCCGGAACGGCGCTGCTGCTACGGTCGCAGGTTCGAATCCTGGATGTGTGTGATGGCCTTAGGTTAATTAGGTTTAAGTAGTTCTAGGGGACTGATGACCTAACACACACACACACACACACACACATAATTTTGTCCACTACAAACTTGATTGATCATTGGTGCCATAAGATGTGCCCCGTCAACTTTTGCCTTCTCTTAATCACGATATCCCAAAAATCTCTTTTCTCTTTGATTCAGTTTAATACCTCTTCATTAATTAACCGATCTAACTGTCTCTTCTTCAGTGGTCTTCACTCTTCAGAAGTTTTATATCCTCATCACGCCTGTGCTGTTTATCGTTCACCTTTTTCTCCCATATAGGGCTACTCTCCAAACAAATATTTTCAGGAAACTCTACCTAACATTTATGTTTGGTTGGTTGTTTGGGGAAGGAGACGAGACAGCGAGGTCATCGGTCTCATCGGATTAGGGAATGACGGGAAAGGAAGTCGGCCGTGTTCTTTGAAAGGAACCATCCCGGCATTTGCCTGGAGAGATTTAGGGAAATCACGGAAAAGCTGAATCAGGATGGCCGGTCGCGGGATTGAACCGTCGTGCTCCTGAGTGCGAGTCCAGTGTACAACCACTGCGCCACCTCGCTCGGTTAACATTTATGATTTTATTGGTTGTTAACATACCTATTTTTTCAGAAGCAGTTTTCTTTAACTCCCAGTTTTCATTTTACATCCTCTTTATTTCTGCCATCCTAAGATATTTTACTCTAACGACTGTAGTCTTGTTTCTGTACAAGTGTACATAACTTTCACTGCTGTATTTCATCCGCCATATATTCGGTATTTAGAATGTACTCCAATCAGTCTTGGCAAAAGCTCTTTGAACTCTACATACGCAATCAATACACGTCTTTTTTTCAGTTTATCTTCAAAGATACGTTGTAGTGTCAGTACCACCTCGAATTTTTCTACATTTTTCCGCAACACAAATCGAAATTCCTCATGGTCGATCTCGACCAGTTACTCCATTCTTTTTCAGATAACTTTGCGGCGAAATTTTTTTGGAGGTGGTGGTTCAGTAAGATGTACAGCTGTAAAACCCTGGAGTTGATAACATTGTTTTCGAGTCTGAGATTAATTTTTTTTCTTGTCTCATATATGATGCATATCAAGTGGAACAGTTTTTTCGTGGTTGGCTCTCCCAATGGTAAGACGAATGTGATTGTAAAACGATGACGCAAAGCTTAATTGAAAACTTGGCGCTAGCTAGCCCGAAGCAGAAGTTGTGGTTTGGGTTTTGAGCACCTGTCGTTCCGGACACTGGCTTCCATACTGTGCGACCTCAACTGAGGTCAAGGGCGCCCATGCCTGGGGGTTAAGGGGGGCGCCCGCCATCCCCCCTCCCCGCCGTCTTCCCGCCCGCTCTCCCCCTCCCACCACCACCACCACCCGCCCACCACCTGCCTCTCGCTCCTAGAGAGAGGCAAAAATACATTGTAGTTAGTTGTTTTTCTCTTAAGAAAATAATTTAAAAGTCGGTATTATGTAAGCTTTTAACTGGATCGTGAGTGGAAATTTTTTATGCTTACTTACAGATTTGCCATTCATCTTCCATAATATTAAAAATACTCCATACCTCAAGGTGTAGCTAGCCGCCACCTCTCGTACAAACCATCGTATGGGCGCCCTTCATCAAAATTTATTGATTCGGCTGTTTCATCTGACTTGAAACATGTCCATGAATGAAACGTTTCCGAGTCACCTGTGATTGTCCTCACACACCTACTTCAAGATGAGTTGTTATACATTCCTGATATTACATGTTTACGTTTTTAATATAAAATAAAGAAAAATTGTAATATTTTATTTTAAATTGTTGACTATCATTTAGGGTTACATAAATGGTTGCATTGTTCGTTCAACTAGTGTAATGACTACAGTTGCTCATACTCACGTAACATTTATTTTTGTGATGGTTGTAAACTGATAACAGCTTAACACGAAGTTAAAGAGTATAAAATCATTACCCCCTTTTATCGTATAATATTTCTTTCAGTTCAAATTGTTACCATCAGTCTAGGCTCACCTAAATGATGCTGTTATGTAATTTAATACATGTTCGTCTAATGTAATTTAACTACGTCTAGTGATACTTATGTACATTTGATTTTGTGATCGTTGTGAAATTATTCCTTCACATTTATTACATATATCGTTTTTATGTTTGTATTGTACTACAGCAGTCATTGGTTGCTATTGTCTTCTGTTTTGATTGAAAACTACCTCTCTAACGTTCTTTACGATGTTCGCTAACGACACACTTTTCATGCAGTTAGTACGAGTTTATCTTCCACAAAAGTAGCATAAATGTTTTTTTCCAAATTTGTTCACGAGGTGCTGATAAGTACTTAATCGCGGTGTACAGAAGTTTCTAAAGTTACTCTTTGACTTGCTTTCCATGGTCAATGCTAGCACCACCTACTTTCCTTCGTTTACCTGTTTGATAGTTCAATAGCTACACTCAGTTTGGCACTGGTTCTGTCCAAATAAACGACGGTACTGTCAAATACGCCTACATGAGATGAGATTTGTATTGTACTCAGTCTATGTGCTCACTTTCGTCAGCTTTGTACTAAAGTTTGATTTTTGCATAAGTGCGATACTGTTTGAAATTTCTATGTATTGGAATGCTTAGATGCACGCTTACGTACATTTTCTATCATAATTTCTTGTACACTTCATTCCACAGCTTCAGTCTGACTATGAAATTTTGGAACGCATAACGCTTAGTAAAGAGGTCAATTTTTTTATACTCTTTAACTTCGTGTTAGACCGTGTCCAGTTTACCGTTATCAGTTTACAACCATCACTAAAAGAAATGCTACGTATGACCAACTGTAATCATTACACTAGTAACGACGTTTCTGTATTTCAAAGTTGTGCCACCTGAATAAATATCGATCTTGTTAGTTGTGGACACTTACAAAAAAATACAGGGTTATTACAAATGATTGAAGCGATTTCACAGCTCTACAATAACTTTATTATTTGAGATATTTTCACAATGCTTTGCACACACATACAAAAACTCAAAAAGTTTTTTTAGGCATTCACAAATGTTCGATATGTGCCCCTTGAGTGATTCGGCAGACATCAAGCCGATAATCAAGTTCCTCCCACACTCAGCGCAGCATGTCCCCATCAATGAGTTCGAAAGCATCGTTGATGCGAGCTCGCAGTTCTGGCACGTTTCTTGGTAGAGGAGGTTTAAACACTAAATCTTTCACATAACCCCACAGAAAGAAATCGCACGGGGTTACGTCGGGAGAGCGTGGAGGCCATGACATGAATTGCTGATCATGATCTCCACCCCGACCGATCCATCGGTATTCCAATCTCCTGTTTAAGAAATGCCGAACATCATGATGGAAGTGCGGTGGAGCACAATCCTGTTGAAAGATGAAGTCGGCGCTGTCGGTCTCCAGTTCTGGCATGAGCCAATTTTCCGCGGGCTACGCGTGAAACTTGCCCGCACGCGTTCAACCGTTACTTCGCTCACCGCAGACCGACCCGTTGATTTCCCCTTACAGAGGCATCCAGAAGCTTTAAACTGCGCATATCATCGGCGAATGGAGTTAGCAGTTGGTGGATCTTTGTTGAACTTCGTCCTGAACTGTCGTTGCACTGTTATGACTGACTGATGTGAGTGCATTTCAAGCACGACATACGCTTTCTCGGCTCCTGTCGCCATTTTGTCTCAATGCGCTCTCGAGCGCTCTGACAGCAGAAACCTGAAGTGCGGCTTCAGCCGAACAAAACTTTATGAGTTTTTCTACGTATCTGTAGTGTGTCGTGACCATATGTCAATGAATGGAGCTACAGTGAATTTATGAAATCGCTTCAATCATTTGTAATAGCCCTGTATTTATGGGGCGCGTCGGCTTTTCTTAGACTGTGTACCCTTCATATTGTGCCACAATTCGAGGACGCGTGGGTGTATCTGAGCTGTTGCTGTCGTCATTATGTAGTACCCGCATAACAGCTCTCATCGTGCAGCAGACGTGCACATTAGTTCCGGCGTCCCGGAAACGCAGATGTGAGCACGTGCACCACCACCTGTTCCCCGGCGTCGCTACGGTACACACGTGCCGCGCTCTCTGCGGAATTCCCCTGTCGGGTCGGGAATGCCGCTGGCCCGACAGCGCACGGTGGACGTTTGTCACCGAGATTTGTGGCATTCCGCGGCTCCCTCATCCACGGTGGACGCCCGCCGGGTGCTCACAGAAAGACCGCGCAGTCCGCCTGCTGCGGTTGACGGTCTTGGCTAGCTGCGGTGTAGATGCTCGAGAAACTTACTGGGTAGGCCCATAAAGTTCGCGTCGTTTTCGAAAATGACGTGATTCTATTTCTTAGTGTAAAATACACTGCACTACATTACAATACAGCAGGCAATAACAAGACTGATAGACTACTCAGTGATGCAAGCACCGTCCTTGTCAACGACCACCTGCCAACTATTAGGTAGGAGCTCTGTACCCTTGCTGTTGCGGTTGCGAATTGAAGAAATCTGTTAGCCTGCTGGTAAAAGAAACTTCCATCACGAAACACTTGTGAAATGTTATAGTTACGGCCTCTTAATTCAGCGAGGTAGGAAAGCCGGGAAGAGCTGGACCTTTGGGGTTTTTACACACTTCACTCACTGGTAGAACACAAATTATTTTAAACAGTTTCGATCGTGTAGTAGCGAATTCAGCCCTTTTGTAATTAATCAAAAGCACCAGAAATGAGACTTATTTCAAAATAGCTGCCAATGTAACTTATTTATAGAAAATTTAAAGTTAACTTTAACCCAAGATGATTTAATATTCTTTAAGGCAAGACACACCCTATACAAGACACAATGAAATAAGAGTAAAGTCTAAAAACGGACAGATGTAAAACTGAAACTCAGTACTGGAACAGGTTAGAAGGGCCTTAATTATCACATGGTGAAAACAGAACATCGCTTAAACTTGACTGATAAAAAAATTAAAATCATACTTAAAACAATGGAAAACAATTCAAAACCAACATTTAGGCAAGATAATTTTGAGCCCAGAAAGACCCATCTATTGAAGATTTAAAACATTTTCCAATAAGACAAGAATAATTAAGCTACAACAGATTAAGGTACATACTTATTTGGATATGGTGTCTGTTCTTTCGGACATACGGATGCACACATACTACTCGAACTCTTACGGGACTTGGTAATGAGTGTGTTGCGTACGGACACTACGAATGTAGTGCGTGGACATATAAGGTGAGGATGTGGGTCTCGCGGGAGGCGTGCAAGGGATAAGTCCCTGCAGTCGCACTATCCTCTGTGCCCCCGGTGGCTCAGATGGATAGAGCGTCTGTTATGTAAGCAGGAGGTCCCGCGTTCGAGTCCCGGAAGGGGCACGCGTTTTCACCTGTCCCCGTTGATATATATCAACGCCCATCGGCAGCTAAAGGTATTAATATCGGGTTATTACAAATGATTGAAACGATTTCACAGCTCTACAATAACTTTATTATTTGAGATATTTTCACAATGCTTTGCACACACATACAAAAACTCAAAATGTTTTTTTAGGCATTCACAAATGTTCGATATGTGCCCTTTTAGTGATTCGGCAGACATCAAGCCGATAATCAAGTTCCTCCCACACTCGGCGCAGCATGTCCCCATCAATGAGTTCGAAAGCATCGTTGATGCGAGCTCGCAGTTCTGGCACGTTTCTTGGTAGAGGAGGTTTAAACACTGAATCTTTCACATAACCCCACAGGAAGGAATCGCATGGGGTTAAGTCGGGAGAGCGTGGAGGCCATGACATGAATTGCTGATCATGATCTCCACCAAGACCGATCCATCTGTTTTCCAATCTCCTGTTTAAGAAATGCTGAACATCATGATGGAAGTGCGGTGGAGCACCATCCTGTTGAAAGATGAAGTCGGCGCTGTCGGTCTCCAGTTGTGGCATGAGCCAATTTTCCAGCATGTCCAGATACACGTGTCCTGTAACGTTTTTTTCCGCAGAAGAAAAAGGGGCCATAAACTTTAAACCGTGAGATTGCATAAAACATGTTAACTTTTGGTGAATTGCGAATTTGCTGCACGAATGCGTGAGGATTCTCTACCACCCAGATTCGCACATTGTGTCTGTTCACTTCACCATTAAGAAAAAACTTTGCTTCATCACTGAAAACAAGTTTCGCACTGAACGCATCCTCTTCCATGAGCTGTTGCAACCGCGCGATGGCTTTGTCATCGGGTGTCAGGGCTTGTAGCAATTGTAAACGGTAAGGTTTCTGCTTTAGCCTTTTCCGTAAGGTTTTCCAAACCGTCGGCTGTGGTACGTTTAGCTCCCTGCTTGCTTTATTCGTCGACTTCCGCGGGCTACGCGTGAAACTTGCCTGTACGCGTTCAACCGTTTCTTCGCTCACTGCAGGCCGACTCGTTCATTTCCCCTTACAGAGGCATCCAGAAGCTTTAAACTGCGCATACCATCGCCGAATGGAGTTAGCAGTTGGTGGATCTTTGTTGAACTTCGTCCTGAAGTGTCGTTGCACTGTTATGACTGACTGATGTGAGTGCATTTCAAGCACGATATACGCTTTCTCGGCTCCTGTCGCCATTTTGTCTCACTGCGCTCTCGAGCGCTCTGGCGGCAGAAACCTGAAGTTCGACTTCAGCCGAACAAAACTTTATGAGTTTTTCTACGTATCTGTAGTGTGTCGTGACCATATGTCAATGAATGGAGCTACAGTGAATTTATGAAATCGCTTCAATCATTTGTAATAGCTCTGTATATAATTCTAAATTTAGATTAAGGTATAGGTTGGGTTCTCAAGGCACAACAAAATTTGCTTAAAGTGAAGGCCACAAGCTAACGCGTACCAATTTAGATTATTCAAAGTATAAACTTAACTCGAACAGGGACATTAAGTTGTGCGGATACGGTCGGAGGAAACAGCGCGAAAGACAGACAGCGGCGAGAGCTGTCGAGCGTGAGCACTCCAAATGACGTGAACACCTGGCTGAGCAAGCCGGCGGGCCGTGAGTAAGTGGGACCCGGTCCTCGGTAACACGTACCAGCAATCACATACAAAAGATTATTAACGACAGTTGCCTACAGCACAGATAATTTTACTCAGAATTCCAACGCACAGCCGTGCATCAAATAAATACTCTTAGGGTAGAAATAATTAATGTGAGCTCTCACCAGAAGCCAAGACAACCAAAAGATTTAAGTAACAAGCTACAAATATTTTTTAAAAAAATAATTTCAGCAATAAAATAGTACAAGGGTCACTCCAAAAGAAATGCACACCATTTTTTTAAAAATCCATCTTTTATTCTACATGTTTGAAAGTTTTACGGTGTGTAGATACATCCTTTAGGAACAATATTTTCATTTCTCCACATAATTTCCATCCCTCTCAACTGTACTTACGCTATCTTGGAACCAGCGCGTGTATACCCGCACGGTAAAATTCTGGACCAACCTGTTGGAGCCACTCAAAATGGTTCAAATGTCTCTGAGCACTATGGGACTTAACTGCTGAAGGTCATCAGTCCCCTAGAACTTAGAACGACTTAAAACTAACTAACCTAAGGATACCACACACATTCATGCCCGAGGCAGGATTAGAACCTGCGACCGTAGAGGTCGCGCAGTTCCAGACTGTAGTGCCTAGAACCGCTCGGCCACTCCGGCCGGCGCTGGAGCCACTGTTTGACAGCGTGCACAAGGGAGTCATCATCTTCAAACTTTTTTCCACGAAGAGAGTCTTTCAGTTTCCCAAAGAGATGATAGTCACATGGAGCCAGGTCAGGACTATAAGGCGGGTGTTTCAGTGTTGTCCATCCGAGTTTTGTGATCGCTTCCATGGTTTTTTGACTGACATGTGGCCGTGCATTGTCGTGCAACAGCAGAACATCCTGCTTTTGCCGATGTGTTCGAACACGACTCAGTCGAGCGTGAAGTTTCTTCAGTGTCGTCACATATGCATCAGAATTTATGATGGTTCCTCTTGGCACGATGTCCACAAACAAGAGTCCTTCGTAATCGAAAAACACCGTAGCGATAAGTTTTCCAGCAGAAGGTGTGGTTTTGAATTTTTTTTTCCTTGGGTGAATTTGCATGATGCCACTCCATTGATTGCCTCTTCGTCTCTGGTGAAAAATGATGGTGCCATGTTTCATCATATGTCACAGTTCTTCCAAGAAATTCATCCCCACCATTCTTGTACTGTTCCAAACGTTCGGTGCATACCGTTTTTCTTATTTCTTAGAGAGCCACTGTCAACATCCTGGGAACCCACCTGGCACAAACCTTTTTTAACGCCAACACTTTCAGTATTCTGCAAAAACTTCCTTCCCCTATCCCAAGGTAGCGGGACAATTCGTTCACTGTGATGCATCTGTCAGCAGTCACCAATTCGTTAACTCTCTGCACATTGTCTGGAGTGTGTGCAGTACGAGGCCTGCCGCTGCGAGGACAATCGTCAATATTGCGGTGCCCACTTGAATCACGTAAACTGCTTGCCCACCGACTAACTGTACTGCGATCGACAGCAGCATCTTCATACACCTCTTTCAACCTCTTGTGGATGTTTCCCACTGTCTCGTTTTCACAGCACAGGAATTCTATGACAGCACGTTGCTTCTGACGAACGTCAAGTGTAGCAGCCATCTTGAAGACATGCTGTGACGGCGTCACTCACGGGAACAGGTTGAACTAAGTTTGAAAACAAGCGGGAAGGATGTATCTACATACTGTAAGACTTCCACACATGCAGAATGAAAACTGTATTTTTACAAAAATAGTGTGCATTTCTTTTGGAGTGACCCTCGTAATACCAGATTTTTTTAGCAAACCATTAAAGCAGCCACTCGCATGACATTCAAAGCTCATCCATATGCAGGTTAGTCCATAGCGGTTCGGAGAGAACAAATGCGTCCAGGAACAGACTAAAATTTATCTGAGTCACTTAAATATACCATACACACTGTATAATCTCTTAGACAGCATAGGCCTTTAGCGTTAGCTTGAAGGATACCACAGCAACAAAAGCAGATTATAAATAGGCTAGTAAAGTAGCAAAACCGACACACATTCTGACATGAATAACAGGCCTTGGAAGGCCCAACGCTGCCGTGTCGTCCCCAGCCCACAGGCGTCACCGGATGCGGATATGGAGGGACATGCAGTCAGCACGCCACTCTCCCGGCCGTATATCAGTTTACGGGACCGGAGCCGCTACTTCTCAGTCAAGTAGCTCCTCAGTTGCTTCACAAGGGCTGAGAGCACCCCGCTTGCCAACAGAGCTCGGCAGACCGGATGGTCACCCATTCAACTGCTAGCCCAGCCCGACAGCGCTTAACGCCGGTGATGTGACGGGAACCGGTGTTACAACTGCCGCAAGGTCGTTGGCAAATATTGCACTGCAGCTTCAATTGAAAACTACACGACCAATAATTCACTTTAAAAATCAAATAATTAATGGGAGCCGGTCAAAAACAGGTAACGCATATACTAACGCACACAGCAAACCTCCCAAATAAGTTTTCTTCTGGAACACGGCGCTTTACTAAAGGCTCACAAGCATACGGTTACATAAGTTGACGCAGTAACTATCAACGCCCAGTGAAGCGGACGAACAGCAAGAAACCTATCGAGGTGGGTGAAGTGTTAGATGGACGAGAAGTTGTAACCCGCCCCGCTGCAGTTGGGAACCATTTTTTCACCCTTCATATTCACCAGATTTAGGCCCAACTGATTATGGTGTTCTGCGCTCTCTCTCTCTCAATATCCAAGGACAGGTGGAATCGTGGCTGCTTCCTCGCAGTTGCATGTTGAAAGTTTCATGTTGAAACTTCTAAACTCATGTTTGCAAATGCCTGGTTGGTATCTGAAAGGTGTATAAAACTTATTTTGATATCGAAACACGTAAATCTCAGTCCAGAGCAACATAACTGTACGAAAGTTTAATTTCGAACGGAGATAGGTGGACCGCATTATAAACGATGCGAAATCCAGACCAGCCAGTGCACTCAACAATTCGCCTACGAGAAAGAAATCCGTTTTTAATGAAAGTTGATTGCAAAACAAATGTTAATCCTTATCTTAGTCTTATAAACAGTGACTTTACCAGAACTGTTAATATAATTACACAGAAAATTAATATAAAATTTAACGCATCTGACTTTCGGATTAAACTGCTTGAAAATTTACAAGACAGCGCTTTAGGGAGATTTTCTTCTGCTGTTAAACCTCTGAAATAATACGTTATTTTCACAAGTAACACTCCGGCAATCACTGTGCCTTACAATGGACATGAGTTTTGATGATAGTTAAATTTGTTGGTCCACCTGTACGAACGGAACGCTTCTGTATGCCGTAACCTGCTGCAATTAAGATAATGATGAAACTGTCAACAACTGAATTTCATTTATCATACTTGCGATATGGAAAGCAAGATGGAATCTTACCACTTTTCATAAAAAATGTTTCTGTGGCACACAACCTGGTATGTGCAATGTGAGTGTACAAAACACGTTCATAAAGGTAAATAATGAAAAATGTGGAAGTAAGGTTAACAATCGATAAATGAGAACAAGACTCCAAGTCTTGCTTGATTAAGGCAGAACAACAATACACATTTTCATAAACTTCTGACAACTAGACAAGTTAGCAAAATATTTCTTAACAATTTTCCTTTGCACAATTATTTTTCTTGACACTTATTTCAATTATAAGACAAAATCATATATTGTATTATAAAATTTTTACACCAAACTTCAATCGCTCACAATGTTCTAACAAAAAATTACACAATTACACACATAAAATAACTTGATTACCTTGCACGTTGGCTCATATAATTCCTGCATTAATACAGTTCCACTTAACTCAGTATTTTTTATCAAACTATATTATCACAAAATCCTTTCTAAATAATGGTGCTTCCACTTCACGGCGGGCCAGCTTCCATCATTCTCAGAGTAAGTACATACCCAGACTGACTAACACACCCTGCCTGCTACTCTCTGACCAAAATCTGTGGTCTCAAGAACGGACATACAAAATATGTGGTTGTATCGATACTACAAATGTTGAGTACATTCATCATATTCGCAACTTTCTTTACATTTACGTTCCAAACTTCTTGAAAATCGTATTGGTAAATAAGACAGATAAGACAGTCCTTTTTCAATATGAACTGGAAACCATAAAGTGCAAAACGTCAGTCAGTGTGCATCAAATCTGCCACATCAAACCATATATTCAATAAGTAAGTTAAGTGATAACTGTAAAGCAGGTGAAGTTTTGAGAAGTTACTGTGATCTGGAAGCAGATTTTATGGGCAATTCACGCGATGCAAAAAAATTAAAAAAAAACAAAAAACATTAGCAGTCATCATGGAAAAGAATGTCTGGAAGAAATGGTGTATGACAGAAGATGTGGCGACTATATTCTCAATCTGTTTTACTTAAAACGCCATTTAGGCCGAATGTGGTCATTTTATTGCATAACTTCTACTAGATAATCTTAGCCTAATTAAGGGCACTAAGTGCTTTGTCTCTCTGGTAAACTAAAACATTTATATTTTAGGTACATTGATCTAGGTTTCGACACCTACTAGGGGTGTTTTCATCAGAATGAAATTATAATAAGTCGTACAATTATACTGACAAACAGCAATGGTCAGAATTTAGAGCAGTTCTGCTCAAGTCAAAAGTGAAATAAAACGTTCTACTCTTTGTCACGTTTGGCCAGGCGGGAACAGTATCATAATTTCATTCTGATAAAGACAGCCCTAGTATGTATCGAAATCTAGGTCAATGTACCTACCAGTTATGTGCAACTGGTTGGCTGTGTAATCTTATATTAAAACTACTATGCGGTTACTCAGTAAAAGCCATGTTTAAAACTGTAACATTTATATCTCTTCAAATGACTGTAAATTAGTTCGTATTAGGCAATAAGTGCCGGCCGCAGTGGCCGAGCGGTTTTAGGCGCTTAAGACCGGAACCGCGTGACTGCTACAGTCGCAGGTTCGAATCCTGCCTCGTACATAGATGTGTGTGATGTTCTTAGGTTAGTTAGGTTTAAGTTCTAGGTGACTGATGACCTCAGATGTTAAGTCCCATAGTGCTCAGAGCCACTTGAACCATTTTTAGCAATAAGTGATTACGTGTACTGAGCCTGGTTGGAAAGAACCGTGCAGGGTCACATGACGATGAGGAACGGAGCGCCGGCAACGCGAAGCGTGGTAACAGCCAGACACAGCCTGAGGGGGTAGCAGTGGTAGCAGTGGCTGACGGTGACGTCACAGCATGCAACAGGCGAGTGGGGGGAGAGCCGTGATGTCGCACGCCACGGCCCAGGGCGACCTGTCGCAGCGGCAGACCGTCTTGCACGGGTCACTGAGCCGAACGGGTGGCACACAGTGGAGGCGGGGCACAGCAGGTGACCAACGTGGCGCCCACAGTGAACACAGGCCTGCCAACTGACGTGCATCGGCGAAGGGATTCCCGAACCTGGGAGAGCTGTTGCGACTGGTCGGGCTGATGCATTACCCCACGTAATCATACTACAGTGTGCAATACAGAAGTGAATGAGTCAGCTACAGCCTGATACATTTACTGTTCGCTTCATCTAATGGATCACAGTCTTATGGCTATATAACAGTACCGAACATTTCTGTAGTAGCCAACCACGATCAGTTAACTATTCCCATGCAGAGAACTTATACTGTCCTCTGACGAAGCTGTTGGTGGAGATTAGCTAAACCAATTCAAATGAAATCTCGTGCGTTGTCAGCCAAAAAGTCCATGAAATACCTGCCTTTTTTTTTCTTTTTAATCGAGCACCATGACCCCTGTCACAGCACAGTAGAAGCAACATCAGCGACAGCACCACTAGCATTTGCGAATGCCTTATGGTCTCTGATGACTGATGTTCCTCATCACATGCCTGCGGTCATGGAATTACCATGCTGCAGAAGAAGATTAGCCCAAACAGTCGAGAATGGAGATGTCGCGGCACCGATGTCACCTCCATCTCGAAATGTCGATCAGTAGAAGGAGAACCACCAGCGGCTTCTGCATTGCCTGCACCTGGGTAGCTCTATGACCATGCACCATGTGGTGGGATGCGGAGAATCTTTGTAGAGGTAGACGTATACATATCGAGACTGTGCTAGAGTGGAACCAGAAAAGGAAACGATATTATGTGCTGAATGTATTTATTTTTTAAAACATAGAATTTCAGTGTTGTCCCCACATTCATCATGGTTCAAAGAAGAAAACGGAATGTTGAATTTAAGAAAGTGCATTCCTGAGTATGGGCAGTGCTAGTTCAAAGGGAAAAAAATAGATGTTTTTACGTTTCCAGATTAATTAACATAGGCATATACTGAGTCATAATAAAAGTATTTCCACAAACATATTCCTTTCTAATTTGTCACTGTCTAAGTTTTTTGTCGTAAATTTCCATTGTTCTTTTGTGTTCCAATATATGTGGTCTTACACTTCGTACTGTTTTTACAGCAAATGCTGTTATCGCGAAAAGAAGGAAATTTGGGTTATTACAGTTGAAGTGAAACACAACAGATGACAGCGTTTTTCCCCCTGGACTGTTGTTAAATGTATTTCTTCACAGTCTCGATTTTGGGGAAAATTATGAAATGACAGCTCACTATTGTAAAGGCCTAGACCACATGCAGTGCCAGCGGCCCCAAACTTCCGCAAGTCTATACCCAGACGCAGACCAACCTCCAAGGGAGCTTCTGTAGTTCGACCCTCTACTACTGGGTGACAGCTATTGAACTACATGGAACAAAAACGTCGTAACTTCTGAACAGTTTGTGTTAGGACGTTCAAGCTTCACGGTTGGCCGCGAGGCATGATGGGAATTAGTATGAGCATGCGCACGTGCCTTGTTGTTGTCGGCCATTTGCACGTGAAAACGTCATGGTGCAGTGTGCATGAGCGTATAGCACTTGTAAAGGCCTACTACGCGAGCAATAACAGCCCAACTGCGGTTCAAAGGAAGTTTGCGACCGATTTCAAGCTGAAGACAAGCGGTCCAAGTGTGCTAACAATCAAGAATCTGATTCGAAAGTTTCGTGATGCCAGTGTTGGCAATGTCAGTCGTCCAAAAAGGATGAAAACGCCTGAAAATATTGAAAAGGCACGCGCTGTATTTCAACCCAGCCTCAGGGTATCGATCAGACTAGCTGCGCAACAGGTGGGAATCAAGTGAACGACACTGCGACAAGTTTTTGTTGAAGACCTGCATCTCTTCTCATACAGTATCCAAACTCATCATCCATTAAGCCCCAGCGCCATGGAATAGCGGTTGTGTTTCCTCAACCCTGCTTCCCACAGAATTGATGAACTGGACTTTGATGTGAACATGGTTTGGTTTAGTGACGAAGCCCGCTTTCAATTGGACGGGTTCCTCAATAAGCAAAATTGACGCATTTGGGAGACTGATAATCTGCATTTCGCAATCGTGAGGTCTCTTCACCCTCAACTGGTGACTTTTTGGTGTGCCACGGAATAAACGTTGCAATATTCCTTCATGGCACGGTGACTACCGAATGGTACGTGAAGAATTTGGAAGACGACTTCATCCACATTAACCAAATCGACTCTGATTTTCACAAGATATGGTTAGATGGGTAGATCACATAACTAATGAGGAAGTATTGAATAGGATTGGGGAAAAGAGAAGTTTGTGGCACAACTTGACCAGAAGAAGGGATCGGTTGGTAGGACAGGTTCTGAGGCATCAAGGGATCACCAATTTAGTGTTGGAGGGCAGCGTGGAGGGTAAAAATCGTAGGGGGAGACCAAGAGATGAATACACTAAGCAGATTCAGAAAGATGTAGGTTGCAGTAGGTACTGGGAGATGAAGAAGCTTGCACAGGATAGAGTAGCATGGAGAGCTGCATCAAACCAGTCTCAGGACTGAAGACCACAACAACAACAACAACAACAATGGTTCATGCATGGCGGAGCTCAACCTCTTCGAAGTACGAAAGTGTTTGATGTCCTGGACCGCATTCTGGCTATGGGACACCCAGACGCCACTAGCATGAGCCTCGATTGGTCGCCATATTCTCTGGATCTGAGCTTCGTGTGTAAGCTGCAGGCTGTTCTGATGAGACTACCTCAACTGTCAGACTGTGATGAAATATTACGAGAGAGCTTCAGTCTGCTTCAGAGATGAGGGTGCACCTACGTTATCATTAAAATTAGATGGAGTGATAAAGAAATTTTGCAAAAACAGACATAATGTCTTATGGGATAACAGCAATCAGTGATTTTATAATGTTGCTTAAAATCCGTCTTGATTGCAAAAAATTTTTTATTATTCATATGACCGGTTTCGGTTCATTCAGAACCATCTTCAGATCTGATATTTCAGTTACAGGAGTAACCCGTCCAAATCCAGCAACTTTCACATGCATGATGTGACGTAGCTGGATTTGGACGGGTTACTCCTGTAACTGAAATATCAGATCTGAAGATGGTTCTGAATGAACCGAAACCGGTCATATGAATAACAAAAAAAATTTTTTGCAATCAAGACGGATTTTAAGCAACATGATAAAGAAATGTTTTGTTCACACTGAAGTTTCTCTCCAGGCGCCTTCCTATGCCACTACACTCCTGAACCCAGGATGCCCCAGGCTGGAGTCGAACTCATTCTGATGAATGAGAAGGTGGTTCCAAGCATCCGGTATTGGTCACTGCGCTACCCATTCGCTACGCTATGGTAATTAGAGTTGCTGACAAAATATCGATAACGCTATATACACTCCTGGAAATGGAAAAAAGAACACATTGACACCGGTGTGTCAGACCCACCATACTTGCTCCGGACACTGCGAGAGGGCTGTACAAGCAATGATCACACACACGGCACAGCGGACACACCAGGAACCGCGGTGTTGGCCGTCGAATGGCGCTAGCTGCGCAGCATTTGTGCACCGCCGCCGTCAGTGTCAGCCAGTTTGCCGTGGCATACGGAGCTCCATCGCAGTCTTTAACACTGGTAGCATGCCGCGACAGCGTGGACGTGAACCGTATGTGCAGTTGACGGACTTTGAGCGAGGGCGTATAGTGGGCATGCGGGAGGCCGGGTGGACGTACCGCCGAATTGTTCAACACGTGGGGCGTGAGGTCTCCACAGTACATCGATGTTGTCGCCAGTGGTCGGCGGAAGGTGCACGTGCCCGTCGACCTGGGACCGGACCGCAGCGACGCACGGATGCACGCCAAGACCGTAGGATCCTACGCAGTGCCGTAGGGGACCGCACCGCCACTTCCCAGCAAATTAGGGACACTGTTGCTCCTGGGGTATCGGCGAGGACCATTCGCAACCGTCTCCATGAAGCTAGGCTACGGTCCCGCACACCGTTAGGCCGTCTTCCGCTCACGCCCCAACATCGTGCAGCCCGCCTCCAGTGGTGTCGCGACAGGCGTGAATGGAGGGACGAATGGAGACGTGTCGTCTTCAGCGATGAGTCGCTTCTGCCTTGGTGCCAATGATGGTCGTATGCGTGTTTGGCGCCGTGCAGGTGAGCGCCACAATCAGGACTGCATACGACCGAGGCACACAGGGCCAACACCCGGCATCATGGTGTGGGGAGCGATCTCCTACACTGGCCGTACGCCACTGGTGATCGTCGAGGGGACACTGAATAGTGCACGGTACATCCAAACCGTCATCGAACCCATCGTTCTACCATTCCTAGACCGGAAAGGGAACTTGCTGTTCCAACAGGACAATGCACGTCCGCATGTATCCCGTGCCACCCAACGTGCTCTAGAAGGTGTAAGTCAACTACCCTGGCCAGCAAGATCTCCGGATCTGTCCCCCATTGAGCATGTTTGGGACTGGATGAAGCGTCGTCTCACGCGGTCTGCACGTCCAGCACGAACGCTGGTCCAACTGAGGCGCCAGGTGGAAATGGCATGGCAAGCCGTTCCACAGGACTACATCCAGCATCTCTACGATCGTCTCCATGGGAGAATAGCAGCCTGCGTTGCTGCGAAAGGTGGACATACACTGTACTAGTGCCGACATTGTGCATGCTCTGTTGCCTGTGTCTATGTGCCTGTGGTTCTGTCAGTGTGATCATGTGATGTATCTGACCCCAGGAATGTGTCAATAAAGTTTCCCCTTCCTGGGACAATGAATTCACGGTGTTCTTATTTCAATTTCCAGGAGTGTAGATACCTTTTCAAAAGTATCGATATGTAATGGCGACGCGTGTTTCATCGAAATATCGATATGGAAATACTGAAACGGCAATATCGAATAAATATCTGAAATTGTTCTTTTGAAATTGTAGTAGAACACCGTTTTACTTTCACTCTGTGAAAGAGCCTTACTACGATTTGAGATTTCACCACGACCAGTCCTTCTCTTTGACTGTGTGCAGCAAGTATAGATGGTACAAAGAAGTAGTCCAATTGCACTGGGTGTGGCGGTGTGAATGAAGTAACGTAACAAGATCTCCGATGTGAAGAAATAGCACAACAGTTGCGTTAAAAACAATTACTTCTTCACTGTTTCACATCAGGGTTGTTCAAAAATAGTTGCTCACAATGAAAAACAAAAATCTAAATGACAAGATTGGTCTTTTCGATGGTCGAAGACGTGTGTAAGGAGATGCTGACGTAATCGGCGCTCGTGGCTACCAACAGAAACTGCAAAGTTAGATCCGATATGTGACGAAACCGAATGACGGACCCATCGGACACTTCTTATTGTGTCACTTACATGCAGTCACCATTGTTGGCAAAGTGATTATCGCCAAGCGTGAACATCATTCGTTTTCCTCTCAGTTTTTGCTCTAAGGGGTTAGGCAGGTTGCTAGCTTATTCAAAATGGCTCTGAGCACTATGGGACTTAATATCTGACATCATCAGTTGCCTAGAACTTACAACTAATTCAACCTAACTAATCTAAAGACATCACACACATCAATGCCCGAGGCAGGATTCAAACCTGCGACCGTAGCAGTCGCGCGGTTCCGGACTGAAGCGCCTAGAACCTCTCGTCCACAACGACCAGCTGCTAGCTTGTTGATGTAGAGAATATCTAATAAGAACTCAGTACTTAAATATACATCTCTGAAACGTGCAGTATATTTACAATGTGCAGCCGATATCTTTATCGACCGATACATCGATATTTCTTTCGTCGATGTATCGACCCGTCGATACTGTTCAACGGCATATAGAGGGCAAATAATATTATATTTTTAAATATTGATATATCGAATTCCCGATATCTTTCTGAAATATCAGTAGTCCTAGCGGCAATACAGATATATACAGTTAACAGTGCTCCATGCAGAATATGCGATCGTTTCTAAAACATTTAACCATGTACCTTCTGCTTTTTTTCCAGTAGCACCTACGAACCTTTCTTTACGTTACTGACTTGGACTTGTCTAATTTATTGGTATCCTGGAAAAGAACTTCATTATTGCATCTCTCTCTCAGTCATCTTAGAACGCATTCCTCCCATCCCCATTTAATCTGAACTACAGTCATAGTCTTCCAGTCAAATTTGTTTCCTGGTTTGCTTGTTTTCCCTTCATTCTTGCAAAGTATCCCTCCACTACTCGCTAAGTAACCGACAATTTTTGTATAGTTTTCGACTTTAAGTTATATTTCAGAGCTGCAGCAAGTTTGCCTATGAAAACACTACTTACTTTAACAACAAAAGTGCACAACGTTCTGTTCCGTTTCTCTCTTCCCCGGACATTCAGTTGTTTTCAGCTGCCATAGAGACCAAAACTCAGCAATTGGCTCAGCATCTTTATTGTTAATTTACACTATTTTCTTACAAATATGTTGGTTTTACATCGTCATAGTAGTTTTACAGTTGGTTGTCAGACATAATTTAAAATTTATTTTACCACATCCTTCCTTTCTCGCTGACGCTGATTGGAACTCGAGGCAAGCAGTACAACGTGAGGAGAGTTTTAATAATATGGAGTCTGACCGCATGTAGTTTCTTTCAATTGTGAATGTTTTATCATTATGATGAAGTCTGAAGGAAGCAGCAACATTTTATCCAGTGTAATAACATAGGCTGAATCATTACCTTGTTTCTTAATGGTTGTTAGAACTGATTGGGTTGAAACGGAATCAAAGCATTTCTCAACATCTATGAACTCCAGATAAAATGGTATTCATACTGACTTATTCGTTCTACAGGGTGAGTCACTAACTACTGCCACCAAGAATAACTTTTCAGCTACTATCATACTTTCGGAGTTATTCTAGGTGGCAATAGTTGGTGACTCATTCTGTATAATTAAGTCCACACAGATGCTACATATCAGCTAGGTAACGCTACATTATGAAGTTGCTGATTTAAATCGAATGTTTAATGTCTGCGAACTCTCAAAGTTTCATATTTGTTTGTACGAACTTTCCTGTCATAGAAATCGAAAATTATACTTTAATATCACGCATTTTAGTAAACATCCACTGACAAAAACTTATGCATGTAGAAAGAATGGTCTGATGTATATACGAGGGCAGTTCAATAAGTAATGCAACACATTTTTTTCTGAAACAGGGGTTGTTTTATTCAGCATTGAAATACACCAAGTTATTCCCCAATCTTTTAGCTACACAACACTACTTTTCAACGTGATCTCCATTCAATGCTACGGCCTTACGCCACCTTGAAATGAGGGCCTGTATGCCTGCACGGTACCATTCCACTCGTCGATGTCGGAGCCAACGTCGTACTGCATCAATAACTTCTTCATCATCCGCGTAGTGCCTCCCACGGATTGCGTCCTTCATTGGGCCAAACATATGGAAATCCGACGGTGCGAGATCGGGGCTGTAGGGTGCATTAGGAAGAACAGTCCACTGAAGTTTTGTGAGCTCCTCTCGGGTGCGAAGACTTGTGTGAGGTCTTGCGTTGTCATGAAGAAGGAGAAGTTCGTTCAGATTTTTGTGCCTACGAACACGCTGAAGTCGTTTCTTCAATTTCTGAAGAGTAGCACAATACACTTCAGAGTCGATCGTTTGACCATGGGGAAGGACATCGAACAGAATAACCCCTTCAGCGTCCCAGAAGACTGTAACCGTGACTTTACCGGCTGAGGGTATGGCTTTAAACTTTTTCTTGGTAGGGGAGTGGGTGTGGCGCCACTCCATTGATTGCCGTTTTGTTTCAGGTTTGAAGTGATGAACCCATGTTTCATCGCCTGTAACAACCTTTGACAAGAAATTGTCACCCTCAGCCACATGACGAGCAAGCAATTCTGCACAGATGGTTCTCCTTTGCTCTTTATGGTGTTCGGTTAGACAATGAGGGAGCCAGCAGGAACAAACCTTTGAATATCCCAACTGGTGAACAATTGTGACAGCACTACCAACAGAGATGTCAAGTTGAGTTGTTTGATGGTGATCTGTCGATCATCTCGAACGAGTGTGTTCGCACGCTCCGCCATTGCAGGAGTCACAGCTGTGCACGGCCAGCCCGCACGCGGGAGATCAGACAGTCTTGCTTGACCTTGCGGCGATGATGACACACGCTTTGCCCAACGACTCACCGTGCTTTTGTCCACTGCCAGATCACCGTAGACATTCTGCAAGCGCCTATGAATATCTGAGATGCCCTGGTTTTCCGCCAAAAGAAACTCGATCACTGCCCGTTGTTTGCAACGCACATCCGTTACAGACGCCATTTTAACAGCTCCGTACAGCGCTGCCACCTGTCGGATGTCAATGAAACTACACGAGACGAAGCGGGAATGTTTGAAAATATCCCACAAGAAATTTCCGGTTTTTTCAACCAAAATTGGCCGAGAAAAAAAATGTGTTGCATTACTTATTGAACTGCCCTCGTACAGTACTGTACACGTAAATGTATTCATTGGTATGTAACTAATTGGAATTGCAGTAATGTGTGACGTATAAAACGTCTGTTATGTAAGCACGTTATCAGATCTGACAGAGTACGGTACAAACTGTGTTTCAAAAAGGTGTACTATGTGGTCACAAGAGCAGTTACGGGGTATACCTAAAAAAAAAAAATACTGTGACAAATGTGTCCGGCAACAACTATTTGCTGAGATCTGGGTCATTTTACTCGCGCAGAGGACGGTCAGTACCCTGTGGTGTAGAATTCTTCCTGTTGCCGCTCTTTGCCCTTTTTTGTGTTCTTTTTGGTTGCATGTATCTCTGCGTTTAACGCATTGACTGTGGTGCTATTGTTAGGTGTAGTACTTACAACTATCTCATACACACGCTATTGTATGTTGATTGTGTTGACAAAAGAACAAAATTAGTGATCCCATGACTTATGAACAAGGTAAACAGCGAACTGAATTTATTTATTCAGCTCAAGAAATGTTACTACGGTTCAGGAAACTGCACTACTGTCATTTACGGTTTCGCGTATGTATGTCCATTTTCAGAAGGACATCTCTGGAAACACTTCGTTGGCACGTTAGAAATTTTACGCAAGTCTTCATTGTACATTACTCATGGGAAACATTCAGGAAAGGAATGTACCAGCATAAACATGAAATTCATTTTTATATGAAACATGAAGTGAAAAATATGGTCATTTGTGAAACTTTATGGCGAAAGTTTAGACAACCTCGCATTTGCGAAAAAACGGTGAACGCTTCTACAACCTTCAACATCTTGTAGTGGGATCCTAAAGACAAAATAAGAGACGTACGAGGACTGCCTTTTAAATTCTTACGATAGCAATGAAAGAAAGTTTTTTTTGTACTAACCGTTTCATTGCTTCTCAAATTATTTGTCTTCAAAGTTTACACTCTTTTGCAAACGTTCGAAGCAGACCAGCAGAAACTTATGCTACTCTCACGTTGGTAAGGGACGGCTGACATAATGCTAGTGCGGGAATAGCGACCATTTGAATTTGTGAGTCCGTACAATGCTGCAGTCGTACGAAAACTTCTCAAAAGTGTAGCTAAAAACCGCCTCAGTTTTATGATTTGAGGGAGCCACGCTATAGCGTTGTCTCGCAGTCACGTGTTCTACGGTTTTGAATCGATTGATCTCAGGCAGATCCTCAGTTTACAGATTCACATAACAAGTTAGGATTTTCTAAAGAGTGGTTCGTTAGCAATCCTATGTCGAAGACTTTTTCCTTGGAGGTCGTCGCCACAGTACCAGCCAGTGGTCGAGGTACCCGCTCTGACATAAAATTTCTTTCTCCAGTTTTTACTCTTCTTAGTGAACAAAAATTGAATGTAAATATAATACAAGCACTGGATCATAACAAGTAATAAGTATTAACAAGGAATCATAAATATGAGGGTCATTCAATAATTAAAGAGACAAATTAGTCTGGAGGAAAAAGAGTTTATTTTTACGAAATATTTTTCTACTTTTCAACATAATCCCTTTGAACATTTATGCATTTCTTCCAATGGGCTACAAGCTTTTTTATTCCGGATGCAAAGAACTCTTTATATTGATGTTTGAACCAATTCCCCACAAACTTTTTCACGTCCTCGTTGTCCTGGAACCTCTTCACACGCAATGCCTCCTTCGGTGCACCAAACAAATGGAAATCACTAGTTGTGAAATCAAGACTGGAAGGGGGATGAGTCAATACTTCCCAGCCCATATTGTCGATGGTTTCACAGGTTAACTGAGCAATATGAGGGCGTGCGTTGTCTTGCTGGAGAGTCACACCTCTCCTCTGGGATCCACAACGCCTCTCTCTCACGTCTGGCTTCACCTTGTTTAAAAGCAAATCCAAGAAGTACTGGCTGTTCATCGTACTCTGCTCTTCGAGATAATCACGAAAACTGGACTTCAGCATCCCAAAACACCGTCGAACGACTTTTCCTGCTGAATTTGCTCTTGAAAGATGAGTTGGTGTGCTTCCACTCCATGCTTTGTATTTTTGATTCTGGCTCATAATACTGAACCCAAGTTTCATCACAAGTTAAAATTTTGTTGAGGAAGTGCTCACCTTCTCTTTCACAACGTTCCTTTGGCTCTGTGCACACTCTCAATCTTGTTTCCTTTTGTAGCCGCGTCAGCTCCTTTGGGACCCATCTTGCACACGTTTTGCGGTACTTCAGTTTGTTACAGATAATGTTATGAACTGTACCAGTACTAGCTTGAACCTTATCAACTATCGTTTCCACAGTCACACGGCGGTAGGCAGGAATAATGTCATCAATTCGACTTTCAAGCGAGGGAGTTGAAACTGCAACTGGTCGGTCAGAACAGTGTTCCTCAGTCACTGAGTCGCGACCATTTTTGAACTGCTCTACCCACTTGTAAAAATTTGCACGATTCATACAACCTTCACCATAAACTTCAGATATTCTGCAGTATATATTCACTGGTTTCTCGCCTTCAGCAAGTAAAAAACGAATAACAGACCGTGGTTCAACTAATGTTGACGTTTCAAGCGGACTCCCATCTTGAAATGTATTTTTAAGGTTATAAAGAAAACAATGTTGATAAAGAACTGCTCTACCCACTTGTAACAATTTGCACGATTCATACAACCTTCACCATAAACTTCAGATATTCTACAGTATATATTCACTGGTTTCTCGCCTTCAGCAAGTAAAAAACGAATAACAGACCGTGGTTCAACTAATGTGGACGTTTCAAGCGGACTCCCATCTTGAAATGCATTTTTAAGGTTATAAAGAAAACAATGTTGATAAATCTGCTGATCAGGGCTCATCCCAGTGACGCCAACTTATAGCCATAAAAGTACCAAACTTGCCCCCCTAACAGTTTTTTCCCCAGACCAATTTGTCTCTTTAATTATTGAATGACCCTCGTACAATAATTACCCAACAACATTAATAATAATTATTATTAAATAATAATATTTTTCCCAGTCAGCGTTCATGTACACACATCGGATGATTCAAAAAGAAAAAAAACAGATGTCAGTTGTTTAATACAGGCAAACCCTAAAGGCTAGAAACATGTTGCGCATGTTACTGGATAGAAGAATGTTCGAAGTTTTGACCAAACTGCGCTGTTGTCGTTTGTAGCAACACAGGAGAAATCATTTTGTGAGTTGGAGCTTGCGCGAAGCCAATCCCTTGTTAAAGTGCAACGTGCATTCCGCCGTCGATTCAGCAAGAAGCCGCCTCTGTACAAGCAGACTTATGACGCAATAAAAATTCTTGGAAGTTGATTGCGTATACGAAGGGAAGAGCACTGGTCGACCACGCACGTCTCATGAAAAGGTCATGCGTATCCGAGATGCGTTCACAAGGTGTGGCGTGTTGTGAAACGGTGCCTCCGTAAGAAGTCTTCCAAGATGTACTTGGCGTCAGGGCGAACCTAACAGAAGTTCTCTGGGATATGGTAGAGGACACTTTTTCCAAATGACTCATCTTTTCGGCCGAATCGACGTTTCATCCATCGGCTAAAGTAAGCAACAATAATGTAAGAATTTGGGGGGGGGGGGGTCACAGAATCTTCGCGTCGTCGTCGCACATGAAAGAGACTCACTGAAACTGAATGTATTTGTGCCGTTTCTGTTCACAGAGTTTATGGACCTTTCTTTTTTGCGGCGGAAACTGTGACAGGAATGTCGTACCTGGACATGCTACAACTTTGGTTGTGTCCCCAACTTCACAAAGATCACAATGGTTTCACTTTTATGCATGACAGCGCCCCGACTCACTGTCATCTTGAGGTTCGGCGTTATCCTGAGAATATCATTCCACAACGTTGGGTTGAAAGAGGTGAACAATAAGATCTTGTTCATTGTTTTTGGCCTCCTAGGACAACAGACGTCGCACCTTGCGATTCGTTCCTATGAGGGTACATGAAATACAGAGAGTCGTTGTCCCACCTATGGCTGCTATTCTTCTAGAGTTGAGAAATCTAATTGCTGAAGCTGTCGATTCAACAAACAGGGATCAGTTGACTCGTGGGTGGAATGAAATGGACTACCGTTTCTATTTTTCTCCAGCAACGCATGATGCTCATGTTGAGAGTATGGTATAGTGTCTGTGCGAATATAGAACTTCGAACCTTTCTCTATCCAGTGACACGCTCAATATGTTCCAGTCTTTCACAGTTTGTAACAAATAATTAATATCTTTCCTTTCTTTTTGAATGGCCCCAGCGATAAGTGCATGGGAGACAGTAAATCATGGGATCAATCCTGACATGGAAAGAGCAAGACTGACAGTGACAGAGGGCATGGCATTAAAAACTGCTGCAAATACCTATTGAGCAACAAGAAAAACGTTGAAGAGGAGAGTTTTGAAAAAAATAAATCTATGTGCTATTGGCAACTAGAAGGTGTTTGGAGGGTTTCGGTGACTTTTACATTAAAACAAGAAAAGGAAATTTACGGCCCTATCCTACTGATTTTTCGGCATGAAAGTTAAGGATCTGTCGCCTAAGGCATTTGAGCTGTCAAAGAGTACCACATTTTTGAATAATTTTGACAAAAAAACCAGAATGGCTGAGAAGACGTGGACTGCTGATTTCCGTAAGAGAACCCCAACGACGAGGGTGAGGGCTAGAGACCTCACGAACACTGTGCCTCTCTCTGTTTGTGGTGACGAAAATGACAACATTTGTGCAAAGACTGTGCCTAAAATTGTATCACCCACTTCACTTTCTCTCAGTAGTAGTAATAAACGTTTCTTTGGAATATGGCAACTATATTAGGTAATTGATTTTTTTACTCTCAACGTGTACTGTACCATAAATACAATCTTCTTACTCTCAGTACTTTTTTTCAAAGGTAAAACTACTTTCCTAAATTTATTTAGCAATTTTTATCTATGTGCCCATTATCTGATATATATATATATATATATATATATATATATATATATATATATATATATATATATATATATATATATATATATATATGTGTGTGTGTGTGTGTGTGTGTGTATGTAAATATGATTATTTATATTATTTTGGTTTTTTCATAATTTTTGTTCAACTGAATTGAGATGGATGGAAATATTTAAAATCAGTGAATACATTTAAACCATGATAAGGTAGCATTGGACATATACTTTGAGAATATAGTCGCCGTAAGAAGGAAGTTCGTGGGCCACGTTATTTCTGAGCTAAAATGAGATAAATACTGAAAATACAGTTAACATATAATGTTGAAATTTTAGGATCATGGATTAAACAAATAATGAAATCACTATAGCATTAATCATAACTATAATTACTGAAGTGCACTATGCTACTTACAATGGGAATACAATATTAATCACTCGTGATATGTTGATTATCCGCACGTCGGTATCTCGTCCGTGCGCAGTGGAAATTTCCTTATATAATTACTAGTGTGCGCGAGTATGCGCCCTGCAGTACGCAGTGACTTTTTATAAAATTAAAGAGTTTAAATTAGAGCGGCCAGTCTAACGCGCGAGGCTCTCCCTCGACTCCATTCCAGAACAGATAACAGAAGAAGTAATTAACAAAAGACTAGACATCCTTTCCGTGTCTCACCAGCAATCACATGCGACCGCGTACAAGATAACTTGCATTGGCTTTGATGCTTTATTAAACAGGGTTCTCTGATTAAGAAAAAAATAGATTTACATGCTATGGCTAAAAATGTGCCTTTAAAATACCCTGTCAGGCACAAGGGCCACTAAGATATTTTTTTCAAATTATTGATTACTGAAATGTTTTCTTTTTGTCCAACGAGAATAAAAAAAAACGTCAGTCAGATAGGAGCATAGCCAGAGTGTATGTCCTGTGATTTTGAGATTCTAGATCGATTACAACTTTGTTTAAAAAAATCGCCAAATGGCCATTATGCCAGCCCATCCCATTCCTCAAAAACAAGGTTTTGCAAGAAATCATCGGCCTACTGATGTGGTGAAACTCGCTGTCCGTACCATTCTTGTGTGAGACAAGGAACCATAAAGAAGTCCTTAGACGACGAATCAGGGAGTACGGACAATGACGCAGTTGATTCACTGGTCGTCCCCGTCAAAGACTGAACTGCTTGCCTGCTGCCTTTGTCTTGATGGAGATGCTGCAGAAATACCCACTGAGATCTTGATAAGATTTCGAAGTGATGTGAAGATTGGCAGTTTGTTAGGAATGTATAGAAACTTGAAATCGTGCGCTTCACAAAACGCAAAAATGGATGACTTCAATAACCACTGGTCACAACTGTGCTGAGTAAGCTCATACGTCAAGATGTAACGATCTGTAGGTGCATGAAGTGGAATCCTCATACAGGATGAGTCGCAGATAAGGCAGGCGGCAGTCTTCATTTCACTGTTAGAATACCATTGGTAGAGTGACTGATGGAGGATACAGGATGAAAGAATTTCTAATTGATGTGACGAATGACAGGTTGCCCTTAATGTAGAAAAATATAAATTAATGCAGATGAGTAGGAAAACTAACCCTGTAATGTTTGAATACAGTGTGAATGTGAGCTGCTTGACACAGCCACATCGATGTAATATCTAGTCACAACACTGAAATGTGATTCGAAATGAAGCGAGCACATAAGTAAGGCAAATTGTCAACTTCGATTTATTAGGAGAATCTTATGAATGTGTAGCTCATCTGTGGAGGAGACAGCATACAGGGCACTAGTGCGACGAATTCTTGAGTACTGCATGAATGCTGACAATGTCCACCAAGTTGTGCTAAAGGAAGATATTGAAGCAATTCAGATGCATGTCACTATGTTCGTTTCCAGTAGGTTCGATCAACACACGAATGTTATAGAGATGCTTGATGAACTAAAGAGAAAAAAAAATATTCCTGGGGGGAGGACGATGTTGTTTTTGGGAACACTGCTGACAAGGGAACCTCCCCATCGCACCCCACTCAGATTTAGTTATAAGTTGGCACAGTGGATAGGCCTTGAAAAACTGAACTCAGATCAATCGAGAAAACAAGCAGAAGTTGTGTGGAACTATGAAAAAAATAAGCAAAATACACAAACTGAATAGTCCATGGGCAAGATATGCAACACCCAGGAGAGTGTAACCCTAGAAGCGCCGTAGTTCCGTGGTTAGCGTGAGCAGCTGTCGAACGAGAAATCCTGGGTTCAAGCCTTCCCTCGAGTGAAAATTTTAATTTTTTTATTTTCAGACAATTATCAAAGTTCAGGCACTCACACATAATCAACTTCGCTCTCCAAAATTCCATGACATGTTCAGATTTGCTTGGACATATGCAGGATTTGACGGTCTACATACGGAAAAATTTGAAAACGTTAAAAACACATGTTTTGACAGAGCACAGGGAAAACTATGCGACTGTGAAACTGTTGCATTCATTTGTTGCACTCTATGTGACAAACTCTTATGTTTTCATCACTTTTTTGGGAATGATTATAACATCCACAAGAAAACCTAAATCGGGCAAGGTAGAAGATTCTTTTTACCCTTTCGTCAAGTGTACAAGTTAGGTGGGTCGACAACATATTCCTCTCATGTGACGCACATACCGTCACCAGTGTCGTATAGAGTATATCAGACGTGTTTCCTGTGGAGGAATCGGTTGACCTATGACCTTGCGATCAAATGTTTTCGGTTCCCATTGGAGAGGCACGTCGTTTCGTCTACTAATGGCACGGTTTTGCGGTGCGGTCGCAAAACACAGACACTAAACTTATTACATTGAACAGAAACGTCAATGAACGAACGGACAGATCATAACTTTGCGAAAATAAAGAAAGTAAAATTTTCACTCGACGGAAGACTTGAACCAAGGACCCCTCGTCCCGCAGCTGCACACTAACCACGAGACCACGGCACTCATGAGCTCACATTGTCCTGGATGTTGCCTATCTTGCTCATGGACTACTCAGTTTGTATATTTTGCTTGTTTTTTTCATAGTTCCACACAACTTCTTCCTGTTTTCTCGATTGATCTGAGTTCAGTTTTTCAAGGCCTATCCACTGTGCCAATTTATAACTAAATCTGAGGGGGGTGCGATGGGGAGGTTCCCTTGTGAGAAAATTTAGAGAACCGTCATTTCCAACTTCCTGAGGATCTATACTGTGGTATCGTTAGCTAGGATGCCACAGCGTAGCTGCCAGTTAAGTTGGCACTACGACAGACAACGATGACAGCGCCCTCTAGCAAGCGCTGTTCAGCTCTACGAGCACCACTGGAGATTCAGCCCATTTGATCCAGAGCCGACGGCTGGGACACTTCGCACCTCATTGCAAAGTTATGTATTCTTCTTGCTAGAGTAAAGGTGATTTGAATTCATACTGCAGTACCGACCTGTGTTACCTTTGCCTGCTCCTACTCACTTCCTTCATTCGCCCAACCTTTCAGTTCTTCCGTGAGCAGACCCACTCGCTGACTTCCAGGCGGCATACCAAATATTCTACTGCCGCCGGCGTACACCCTTTGACATAAAAGATGGCCACCCACTAGGCATCAAAGGGAATAAGTCCGTCACTTAAGTAAGCACTAACACAGGCTGCCCCTCAGAATTTTTAAGTCTGTCAACACTATAGGATGCGGAAGTCTCTGGAGTAAGGGTTGTCTTTCTCTCGAGCTGCAACAGGGGTTGGACAGAAATATGGAAAATCCAAAAACACAACACATTACCATGCCTAATATGGTGTATGAAAACCGTTAGCATTCAGAACAGCTTCCAGTTGTCTCAGATTGGTTAAATATAGATCCTGCATGGTTTCCAAGTGCATCTAACGCCATTCTTCCTGCAAAGTTGAAAAATTGCAGGGCACTCTCACTTCTGATTCAGTATAGGGAATACGAGTTATGCTGAAACTTCCTGGCAGATTAAAACTGTGTGCCCGACCGAGACTCGAACTCGGGACCTTTGCCTTTCGCGGGCAAGTACTCTACCATCTGAGCTACCGAAGCACGACTCACGCCTGGTACTCACAGCTGTACTTCTGCCAGTATCTCGTCTCCTACCTTCCAAACTTTACAGAAGCTCTCCTGCGAATCTTGCAGAACTAGCACTCCTGAAAGAAAGGATATAGCGGAGACATGGCTTAGCCACAGCCTGGGGGATGTTTCCAGAATGAGATTTGCACTCTGCACCGGAGTGAACGCTGATATGAAACTTCGTGGCAGATTAAAACTGTGTGCCCGACCCAGACTCGAACTCGGGACCTTTGCCTTTCGCGGGCAAGTGCTCTACCATCTGAGCTACCGAAGCACGACACAAGCCCGGTACTCACAGCTTTACTTCTGCCAGTATCTCGTCTCCTACCTTCCAAACTTTACAGAAGCTCTCCTGCGAATCTTGCAGAACTAGCACTCCTAAAAGAAAGGATATAGCGGAAACATGGCTTAGCCACAGCCTGGGGGATGTTTCCAGAATGAGATTTTCACTCTGCAGCGGAGTGTGCGCTGATATGAAACTTCCTGGCAGATTAAAACTGTGTGCCCGACCCAGACTCGAACTCGGGACCTTTTGCCTTTCGCGGGAAGTGCTCTACCATCTGAGCTACCGAAGCACAACTCACGCCCGGTACTCACAGCTTTACTTCTGCCAGTATCTCGTCTCCTACCTTCCAAACTTTACAGAAGCTCTCCTGCGAATCTTGCAGAACTAGCACTCCTGGAAGATAGGATATAGCAGAGACATGGTTTAGCCACAGCCTGGGGGATGTTTCCAGAATGAGATTTTCACTCTGCAGCGGAGTGTGCGCTGATATGAAACTTCCTGGCAGATTAAAACTGTGTGCCCGACCCAGACTCGAACTCGGGACCTTTGCCTTTCGCGGGCAAGTGCTCTACCATCTGAGCTATCGAAGCACGACACAAGCCCGGTACTCACAGCTGTACTTCTGCCAGTATCTCGTCTCCTACCTTCCAAACTTTACAGAAGCTCTCCTGCGAATCTTGCAGAACTAGCACTCCTGAAAGATAGGATATAGCAGAGACATGGTTTAGCCACAGCCTGGGGGATGTTTCCAGAATGAGATTTTCACTGTGCAGCGGAGTGTGCGCTGATATCGAACTTCCTGGCAGATTAAAACTGTGCTCGCAGGAGAGCTTTTGTAAAGTTTGGAAGGTAGGAGACGAGATACTGGCAGAAGTAAAGCTGTGAGTACCGGGCGTGAGTCGTGCTTCGGTAGCTCAGATGGTAGAGCACTTGCCCGCGAAAGGCAAAGGTCCCGAGTTCTAGTCTCGGTCGGGCACACAGTTTTAATC
Organism: Schistocerca cancellata; assembly: GCF_023864275.1. Classification (NCBI taxonomy): domain Eukaryota; kingdom Metazoa; phylum Arthropoda; class Insecta; order Orthoptera; family Acrididae; genus Schistocerca; species Schistocerca cancellata. Next base: position 22,787,198 of record NW_026046729.1, on the reverse strand, counting down.
TGCCAGGAAGTTTCATATCAGCGCACACTCCGCTGCAGAGTGAAAATCTGATTCTGGAAACATCCCCCAGGCTGTGGCTAAGCCATGTCTTCGCTATATCCTTTCTTTCAGGAGTGCTAGTTCTGCAAGATTCACAGGAGAGCTTCTGTAAAGTTTGGAAGGTAGGAGACGAGATACTGGCAGAAGTAAAGCTGTGAGTACCAGGCGTGAGTCGTGCTTCGGTAGCTCAGATGGCAGAGCACTTGCCCGCGAAAGGCAAAGTTCCCGAGTTCTAGTCTCGGTCGGGCACACAGTTTTAATCTGCCAGGAAGTTTCATATCAGCGCACACTCCGCTGCTGAGTGAAAATCTCATTCTGGAGACGAGTTATGCTATTTGACTTCATACATTGTGATGAAATGGTGGGCAGCAGTTTATGGTCTTGTTTGCGTGCTCTAGGGAAAGAAATACAGTAAACTTTACCTGCATTCAAAGGAACATGGTTCCCACTTAAACGACTGCAGTAAAATCACGGCGTTGGTGGGGCGACAAAGCGCGTTTTTTCTGGAGAACGGTGAGGAAACATTTCCAGACGGCTGCATGCTGTGGTCACATTGTGCGGAAACACATTAAGCTTGGCGCCGGACAGGGAGGCAGACGTCTAGGTATACGACCTAGTGCCGAAAAGTCGCCGACAGCGCATTGTAGGCCTTGTTAGCGAGCAAGCCACCAAAAGAAATTTTAACGTTCTGAAAATGTCCTTGGGACAGGGAAACTGGCGTCCAGACGTCCTGACTCTGTTTCAAAAGATGTCTATCAGAGCATGAAGCTTTTTTTACAAGTTTATGGCTGTTCTTTACAAACATTGAAATGGACACAACAGGGGAGATAACAAGCTGTTTATGGAGGGCTGTGCTTGCACTCTGTATTGTGTTAGCAAACAACACGGCAAACATGTGGGAAAGAGGCCGCGAAGCTGAATTTTTTCCGTTTTCTGCCAATTAACTTTAAAGTCTGTGATTGGCCAAATCGGTTTTCAGTGCAAAGAAAATTCTCTGAGCTTAAAATGCCAGGCTCTAGCTCGTGATTGGCTTGTGTGAAAGTGGGGGAAGTCAAAAAAGAGAGATTTGCATTTGTGACCGAGCTGAGGAGGAAACGGGGAGAAAGGAAGAGAGATCACTCTTGTACAAGTCTCTTGTACTGGCGCTTCACTAGTAAAGGTCTCTACTTAAACGGTCAGACTTGTGTCCTTTCCTAGTGTGCGACTTAGAGAGTCTGTGTGTCACCTTCTGAACTGTCAGAGGTACTGCTTATATCATTACCGTCACGAGTGACGCTTGCGTTTACATATTTGTCTTGAGTCGGCCGCCTAAACATTTGATGTATTCTGACATGCACAGTTGTGGAATGGAGTCAAATTGGTTTGGCAGACCAACAAACGGGTCCACTTGCACACTAGAATCCATTGGGGTTTCCGAGGCTCATAGGGAAGTACCTGCGTTCTGAATTAACCGAACGTGAGACCTCGTACTTGGATTTTTCTGGAACGCGCATTTTAACAACAGATTGCCGCCTTCCGTGACTTCAGTGGCCGAATGCATCGTGGTGTGCCGCCTTGACCAGCAGCACAGTAAAGTATTCGCTGCTGCGACATAGCGCTATAATATACAGGGTGAGTCACCTAACGTTACCGCTGGATATATTTCGTAAACCACATCAAATACTGACGAACCGATTCCACAGACCGAACATGAGGAGAGGGGCTAGTGTAATTGTTTAATACAAACCATACAAAAATGCACGGAAGTATGTTTTTTAACACAAACCTACGTTTTTTTAAAATGGAACCACGTTAGTTTTGTTAGCACTTATGAACATATAAACAAATACGTAATCAGTGCCGTTGGTTGCATTGTAAAATGTTAATTACATCCGGAGATATTGTAACCTAAAGTTGACGCTTGAGTACCACTCCTCCGCTGTTCGATCGTGTGTATCAGAGAGCACCGAATTACGTAGGTATCCAAAGGGGACGGTGATGGACCTTAGGTACAGAAGAGACTGGAACAGCACATTACGTCCACATGCTAACACCTTTTTATTGGTCTTTTTCGCTGAGGCACATGTACATTACCATGAGGGGTGAGGTACACGTACACACGTGGTTTCCGTTTTCAATTACGGAGTGGAATAGAGTGTGTCCCGACATATAAGGCCAATAGATGTTGAATGTGGTGGCCATCATTTGCTGCACACAATTGCAATCTCTGGCGTAATGAATGTCGTACACGCCGCAGTACATCTGGTGTAACGTCGCCGCAGGCTGCCACAATACGTTGTTTCATATCCTCTGGGGTCGTAGGCACATCACGGTACACATTCTCCTTTAAGAAACCCCACAGAAAGAAGTCCAAAGCTGTAAGATCAGGAGAACGGGCTGGCTAATTTATGCGTCCTCCACGTCCTATGAAACGCCCGTCGAACATCCTGTCATGGGTCAGCCTAGTGTTAATTGCGGAATGTGCAGGTGCACCATTATGCTGATACCACATACGTCGACGCGTTTCCAGTGGGACATTTTCGAGCAACGTTGGCAGATCATTCTGTAGAAACGCGATGTATGTTGCAGTGCTCTCCGATACACACGATCGAACAGCGGAGGAGTGGTACTCAAGCGTCAACTTTAGGTTACAATATCTCCGGATGTAATTAACATTTTACAATGCAACAAACGGCACTGATTACGTATTTGTTTATATGTTCAGATGTGCTAACAAAACTAACGTGGTTCCATTTAAAAAAAAACGTAAGTTTGTGTTAAAAAACATACTTCCGTGCATTTTTGTATGGTTTGTATTAAACAATTACACTAGCCCCTCTCCTCACATTCAGTCTGTGGAATCGGTTCGTCAGTATTTGATGTGGTTTACGAAATATATCCAGCGGTAACGTTAGGTGACTCACCCTGTATACCTCTCAGCACCCTCTTCTTTCGAACCAAATTCTTCTTTTTTCTGCATGGTAGAATATAAATGCTTGGTGGTGGCGTAGTTTGATGCCGTAACCTGGATTCGCGTGTATGAAGTGAGATAGATCGAGTAATGTTCTGATTACTGTCGTGTGTCGATCCTCAGCATTTCACTTTGTCCACCATAGATCCCATTTTATTAATACTTTTATTAAATAAATATTTTTTTGTATGATGTTTCTTTAATAATTTTGTTGTCTTGTCATGTTTAAGATCAATAAATCGATTTTGAGTTAGACTCCTGCGGGAATCACAGAGTAGCGAGCACGGAGGACATGTACAAGGACTGTGGACAGGTGGCGCTCGGTGGGAATGTGGGTCAGCCAGCAGATGTGCCCAGATAGTCCGTGCAGTTGGGATAAATACTGTATCCGGGTAGCACAAGTTCGTTAACGCACTTGCCTAGTAAGCAGAAGATCCCAGGTTCGAATCCCAGACGAGCACACACCTTTCACTATATGCCACACAAAGTCCTAATGCAGCTGACATCAATAATCCCTTCCCCTTCCGTACGTTTCTCCCCCACGCCTCCTCCTTCAATTTAAATCATAATCGTGTTATGTTGGTTTCATTCAATCTTGGTGTGCCCCTGTACTTGACTGCTGCTTGCTTTTCGACTCGTACAAATGTATATAATGACGTTGCTTTTCCTGTGCCAAACTGCAGTATGTTCTCGCTATTGGTAAGCACTTTGGACTTATAAGGTTTGTTTAGACTCGACTTTTGCAACATTTGCATCAATGACGTATATGTTTCACTGTGACATGCTGTTGTATCGATTGTGTTATTTGTTACACATGTGCATTTTACTGTGCTTTGCAGTTTTGATTCATATGGTTTTTGGCATATCAGCGTACGAATAAGAACGGTTGGACACTTGGAATTTAGTTACCAACTCTCCCAGATGACGGTCGTACAGTTTGCAGCTGAAATACCGCCAGATATCGTGTAACAGATTCACGTCCGGAAAGTGATGATATATCCTTGCTATTATCTATCGCTGTTCATATTTGTTGCTTAGGTGCACAAGCTTTACATTATCTCATTTACCGAATGCTGCCGAATATTCAGGGAGATACTTACGTTTAAATCAGTCTCCTTCGCAATTATATTCTGCAAGAGAGCAAACTGTGTATTGTTTCTCGTTTGTGGAAACTGACGCATAAATGTGTACATCGTGTTAGTAGTACGTTAAAAAAGTGAAGTATGAGCTTTCTGAGAAGTGGAGAAAAATGGAAGCTGTTGAGGAAAATAACAATATGACAGTCTTTATCAGTAGATAATACTGCAGAATGGACATGAAGAACTGTTAACACAGGGGAATAATTCAGACATAATTGGCGTCTCTATTTATCCTTCGGGAATTTACTGTGTATGTTCAGTACTGCTTTTGGAAGCATATTTTTTACTACACTGCAGAAATACAAAAAGCGCAGTGTAATCCGCTTTCAGTACATTCAGAGACAGCCAGGTGTTGCGAAGGTTACGCAACAGGAGTGGAATTTCTTGTTTACCCTCTTCTTGATGAAGACCTGCCAGTTGCTATTCTTTTTTTTTTTCGTCACGGAATTCAGGAAACAGGTTGCAGTTCTTTGGACAGCTGAAAACGAACTCTCACCTCGAAATGAAATGCAGTATTTAAGGGTAGAAAAGAAAGAAAAAACGGTTCACCTCTGTCGCCGACAGGCGCCACTGCAGCTTCCCCGCCTGACGAGTGAAATTATCAGCCCTCCAGTAACTCCCCTACCACCGCTTCATCCTGTCACATTTTTCTCAAGCTGCCATAATTATGACACGATTTTAATTGTTTCGAGCATACAAACTATTTTCCAATAGCCTGATTTAGCATATATTTCTATTATTTTTTGGACATAATTTGCTAACATGTTTTGTGTCCATGGATAGTTCTGAAGTGGCAATATTAGACATAGTTCAACGGCCCAAAAAGCTTAAGCGTATCTCTCAGAGAACTATTCTCAACGTACTGTGAGTTCCAGTGAAACCTTCTAAACATATATAAGCACTAGTTTAGCTCATGCTGCTTCGCTCATGTAAACTCTATAGTCTGCATGGACATTTTTTGATTTGTTTTTCTGTAATCGAATTTTTATTTTGTTCACAAACTGCAACACCTAAAGGTTTCACGCTAATTAAAGCCATAGAAGCATGTCTTTTCCGAATGTACTTCTGACCAAAAAGCGATTCTTGTAGCTGGAGTCTAAGGTTTTTGTTAATCATTTCTTTTCCTTTTTTGTAGTCATGCCCTATTTCACTCCCTTAGGGGGTTGAATTTTCAAGAAAACTGAAAGACTTATTTTTATATTTCTAACCGAGAAATCAAATACCAATTTCATAGATGTAGCTTTCAAGTGCGTTATAATAATGATTTACTTTCAAAGAAACTTTCACACATTATTTTACCCCATTGTGGCTGAATTTTCAAAAATGCTGGTACATGTATTTTATTTTTACTTCTGACTGAGAAACCAAGTACTATATCAATTTTCGTAGTTATAGCTTCAAAATTGCCTTTGCAGCGACGTATTTTCAAAGCGCTTTCCCCTAGTCCATCCTGTAAGGAGTGGAATTTCGAACAATCCCTTCTTAAAAGATGCCAACACTATAAGACAGACACCTTCTCCAAATTTCAAGTTTCTATCCTTACCGGTTTGGGCTGGATGATTATGAGTCGCCGGCCATTGTGGCCGAGCGTTTCTAGGCGCTTCAGTCCGGAACCGCGCGACTGCTACTGTCGCAGGTTCGAATCCTGCCTCGGGCATGGAAGTGTGTGATGTTCTTAGGTTAGTTAGGTTTAAGTAGTTCTAAGTTCTAGGGGACTGATGACCTCAGATGTTAAGTCCAATAGTGCTCAAAGCCATTTGAACCATTTGATTGATGAGTCAGTGAATCAGTGTGGCCCTATTTCACCCCCTTTGGAGTCGAATTTCCATTAACAATGAAATTCGTGCTTCTTTTTGTTTATAACAGAGAAGGCAAATCCGAATTTTCACAGATTTAGCTTCAAAGAATGCTTGTCTAATGAAATATTTCCAAAAAAAAACTTCCATCTTTTATTTCACCCCTATAAAGGTTTAATTTCCAAAAAAAAAAACAGTGAACCACGCATTTTTTTAAATTTTTGACGAAGAAGTTTCATAAATTTAGGTTTAGAGAAATGCTTTCATAATGAAATGTTACACGAAAAATTCCATCCTCTAATTCATCCCCTCAGGTGGCGATTTTCCAAAAACACTGAACATGTGTTTATTTAAATTTTTAACCGAGAAGTCAAATACCAGTTTTCATAGATGAAGTATTAAAAGTACTTCGGTAGTCCTTTAATAACGACATGATCAAAAAGAACTGTCACCCAATATCATAGGAGTTAAATTTCAAAAAATTGCTTAAACACATATCTTTTTATTTCTCACCAAGAAACCGAATGCCAATTCTCAAGGTCTAGCTTCAAAATTGCCTTAACAGCGAAATTTTCAAAAAAACTTTCGTCCCCTATTTCACCCCCTTAAAGTGCAATTTTGGAAAATCCCTTCTTCATCGACTCCTGCTGTTATAACATCAACACATTCTCCGAATTTCAAGTTTGTGTCCTTAGGGCTGAGCAATGCTGAGGCAGTGAGTGAGTCAGTCGGTCGGAACATTGCCTTTTATTTATATAGATTACACAGATCAATAATGTGTACAGTTACACACTTTTCAGTTTCTCATTCTTTTCGGTAATCAGAATTTTATACTCCGCCGAATGAAATATAACAGTTGTCGGCGCTAATTGTATAGTGTATAATTTATACTGATTTATAGTTTGTATGCGTTCGCTTCACTGTGACTAGACCCAAATTACTTTTTGTTTGCCGTTAGCTTAGTAAAAATGTCTGTGGAGGCCGAAATCTTGGAGGTGAAACTAAAGCCCTTTGGGCAAGTTATGCAAGCAGAAGACTCAGCACGAATCTCGGAGGAACAGCAAGGCAAGGTTGAAGAGAACAACCACGGTAAAGGTGGACAGCACCAGAATATCACTGAAAATACTGACGAGCAACACAGTGTTAGGGCATATATTGAGTGACATCGTTCATCATAGCAATTGACGACAATCTGATGGATCACAAAAGACGAAGGAATCCGTTTTCTTGACAAACAACCTGCTTGTGCCTTGTTGAAAGGCTCAGTCTAGCATTAAACTAGCATGTCGTACAGGAAGTTCGTTTAATGGTGTTTCTAAGGAATTGCCACGAGCACCTCTTACAGAAAAAAGACAAAAAGCCTTAGAAATGTGCATGTAACTGCTGCAGACTTAAAACTTGGGGAACAATTTCTCTTTAAATTATCTTTCTATCGCAATGTAAGTAAATTAATTTTTCCCTTTTGCAAAAGACGTAATGCAGGAAAACGTCAAAATAAAAAAATAATTTAATTTGACTACGATGGTATGCAGTTACCTTTTTCTTCCTCTCCTGTTCCTTTGTCGTTCGTGAGTACGTACATAATGAACAGCGCTGACCCGACATAATTTCAAAAGAGAAAATTGCACGGTGTGTTTTTCAGCGATCTTCATAAAACGGAAGGACAATTGGAGGCGTCTACGTTAATGAAGCATGTACAAATGCGTTTTAGACAAATTTTCGTTTCGGAAGGCAATATGTTAAGTCTCCTTAGTGGACAGTAACGAAACTCCCAATCTTTGTGGAGATGGCAGCGGTGCTTCTGAAACAGATGGCCAACCGAACAAACTGCATAAACGCAGTGACGCAGATTCTTAGAAATTACAAAGTCATGATTTTCTTGTGTAAAGTTCAGAGTATTACTGCGCCGTTGAAAGTTAGTGGTGTATGTAGAATGCAGTCATATTAACCTTTTACATAGACTGTTCTCATGTGTGACCTAGCGAAACTGGTTTCATCTGGTTGTAACGGCGCAGTTAATTTTGCTCCTCCTACAGAAAGTGTCCACTCAACCGCCTTCTACTGGAAAAACTATAGTAGGAGCAGTACCATTATAGGAATCCAATGGGCGCAACAAATGTTTCTCAGTATCAGGTTAACTGGACGATTAATTAAAAAGGTAGTTTGTGAGTGAAAACTTCAATATAGTGGCATTTGTTTGGTACAAAAACACTGCTGAAACCATGGAAATGATAAGTTCTAATCCCAATACCCACACGCAATCATAGTCGCTCGTAATTGGCAGCCTATGGTATCGAACCAAACCTAATACCAGAAAGAATTAAAAATGGATCATGTATGACAGAATGCTCGTTCAAATATTACACGTTTTTACCACTACGAGTGCTCAGTTTGCAGTCAAGGCTTTTATAAAATGCCACGCGGATTTTGGTTATTCAAATGTCACAGTTAACATATGAAAATCGGAATTTCATCTGTTCACTTTTTTCACACGTTTGCATCCACTTTGTGGCACTCCATGGCCAAGTTTTAATCATTGATCCGCAACCAAATATGATGATGGTTGAGATCTGAACTGACCTGTTTGGACTTTACAAAGCAATTCTTTATCTCACAAAATACACGCAAACGTACTGTGCCCTGACTGGGTGATTTACATCATAGCCTATCCGGTATTAGCATTAATCTGTACAATCCCGCATCTTTTACCTTTGACCAGTCACAACTTAATAGCTTTTATGAACAATTTACTAAGTGAACAAATATAGAAAACCCACGATTATAAAAATAGCTCCTTCTTTAAATAGCAGAATTATCGTAAAATGTTTGTTGTTTCCCCAGTCACGTAAACTGGCTAGTTGCACTTTACAACTTCCCCTGACAAGGGAACCTCCCCATCGCACCCCCCTCAGATTTAGTTATAAGTTGGCACAGTGGATAGGCCTTGAAAAACTGAAAGATCAATCGAGAAAACAGGAAGAAGTTGTGTGGAACTATGAAAAAAATGAGCAAAATACACAAACTGAGTAGTCCATGTGCAAGATAAGCAACATCAAGGATAGTATGAGCTCAGGCGCGACGTGGTCCCGTGGTTAGCGTGAGCAACAACAAACATCGAAACAAAACATATGTTTTAATAGAGCACAGGGAAAATTGTGCGACTGTGAAACTGTTGCATTGATTTGTTGCAGTTTATGTGACAAACGCTTATGTTTTCATCACTTTTTTCGGAGTGATTATCACATCCACAAGAAAACCTAAATCGTGCAAGGTATAAGAATCTTCTTACCCATTCGCCAAATGTTCAAGTTAGGTGGGTCGACAAAATATTCCTGTCATGTGACGCACATGCTGTCACCAGTGTCGTATAGAATATATCAGACGTGTTTTCCTGTGGAGGAATCGGTTGACCTATGACCTTGCGATCAAATGTTTTCGGTTCCCATTGGAGAGGCACGTCCTTTCGTCTACTAATCGCACGGTTTTGCTGTGCGGTCGCAAAACGCAGACACTAAACTTACTACAGTGAACAGAGACGTCAATGAACGAACGGACAGATCATAAATTTGCGAAAATAAAGAAAGAAAATATTTCAATAGAGGGTAGACTTGAACCAAGGACCTCACATTCCCCAGCTGCTAACACTAACCACGAGACCATGGCGCCCCCGGCCTGTGATTATCCTTGATGTTGCCTATCTTGCGCATGGACTACTCAGTTTGTATATTTTGCTCATTTTTTTCATAGTTCCACACAACTTCTTCCTGTTTCCTCGATTGATCTGTGTTCAGTTTTTCAAGGCCTATCCACTGTGCCAATTATAACTAAATCTGAGGGGGATGCGATGGGGAGGTTCCCTTGTGAGTATGATTCACTCTCTCTCTGTACGCAGTTCTCCACTACCATATTCTCAGTTAATAGACGTAAAAATATTCATTTTTTATCTTACTTTCCATTCACACCGTCATTTACATTAGCAAACAAATTAAATTAACAATAATTAATGAAAATTATAACAGTGTCAATTGGTTAGTTTTGTTCCAAAATATGTTTTAACTGTGTATTATTTCATAGTCCATGAAATGCTTACACCTTTTGGCCATGGTCTTAACTATTTGCAGCTAGCTACTGGATTACAGCACATTTGTCACGCGATAACCATTTGCTAGCATCCTTCTCTTACATAGGTGCGAATAGTGGTGGCTGTTGTGTAAGAGCACAGGAGTTCATGAATACCCTAACTTTTGACAACTTGCAGATTTTTTTTTCATTGAATGCTATTAAACGTGACGTACACACCCATTAACTGAGAAAATGACGAAATCAAATAAGCCTGACCACAAACGAACATTTTACAAAGAGGTGTATATATTAAGCCTAAGTTACTGTATGGGTGCTACGTAAGAATGTCTGATTTTCAGCCCGGAGATTAATTCGTTAGTTAATATATGTGTTACACATCTTGTATATTTGTCCGAAAACATAAAAAAGCACGGAAACACCTATTTACACAGAAATGCGAAACGGAGAGTTTAAACATATATCGTTCATGCCACAAACTCTTCTTAATTATGTTCAAAAAAACAAAATTCCACAAAAATAATTCTTTATTTCTGTAAACAAGTTTTGCATGTTATTATTATTATTATTATTATTGGCAGTTTCTGCAGTTGTCGCAATCACTAAAAAGTTTTGAATCATACGGATGAGAACGGGATATGAAACTTCCTGGCAGCTTAAAACTGTGTGCCGGACTGAGACTCGAACTCGGGACCTCTGCCTTTCGCGGGCAAGGGCTCTGCCAACGGTGCTACCCATGCACGACTCACTACCCTTCAGCACAACTTCAATTCTGCCAGTACCTCGTCTCCTATCTTCCAAACTTCACACAAGCTCTTCTGCGAACCTTGCAGAACTAGCACCCCTGGAAGAAAGGATGTTGCGGAGACATGGTTTAGCCACAGCCTGAGGAGTGTATCCAGAATGAAATTGTCTCTCTGCAGTGTGTACTGAAATGGAAGGGAGTGCTGCAAGGTTCACAGAAGAGCTTCTGTGAAGTTTGTTAGGTAGGAGACAAGGCACTAGCAGAACTGAAGCTGTGATGACGGCTCGTGACTCGTGCAGGGGTAGCTCAGTTGAACATACAAATTCTCCAGACACTGAAATTCCGATGGACGTCAGTGCCGTCATAGCTGATGACCTACAAGAGTCCCGCCAATCTACGGAAACAGTTGAAGTTCCACCGAAACAGGCACCTGCAACTGTAAAGGCAGCAGATCCGCCGGAAGTTGAAGACCGACACACCTTGCAGGAAAGCGATACAACTTGGATACTGAAGAAAGTCCGTCGAGAGGAAATTCTCCAAAGAAAAATAAGAAACGCCGGCTGGTGCGCAAAGGTGCAGAGGAGACAGGTCCCACTCTCCGACAAAAAGCGAAGGAAATAGGTAGTACCTTAAGCCAACAGATCTATAGCAACACGAAAGCGACACCAGTTTCTGAGGAGCGTTCCCCTTCTGCGCTGGAAAAACGAGGCGTCCAAGGAAAGTCAACAAAGAAAGCATCCAACCACACCCAAGAAACGAGTCACTCTCATGAAGCTTCACTCGTCCCACCAACGACGACAACCTCAACCAGCTGGGCAGACGAAAGAGACCACACCAATGCCGACGAAGAAATGACAGAAGTTTCAGAAACTATGACAGACTGTAAGCTAGCCCCACAGGTGGATGATTTCTTCAACGAAGACGTCTCCGCGAACGAACATTCTAAAGAACAAGGACACACCACTGAAACATTTGCTACCGGTGAATATTATTAAAATGCGTTTTAAGGCTGACGATTGCGAGACAAAACAGAAGAATGTTTTTTAAAGTTAGATCAAGTACAACGAAGAATGTCTGACATACAAGCATACAAAATCGCGACAGTAAACCTTAATAAGATTCATAGTTCCTTTAAACTACGGAACTTAAAAGATTTTATATATGCTTCTGACAGTGACATTATACTTTCACAAGAAGTGACAGACATTGAGCTCGGTAACGTACCTGGCTTCAACGCCATTACAAACCCAGGGCATGGAGCGGAAATGGGCACGGCTCTGCTCACAAAGGAGGGCATAATAGTCCAAGATGTAGTAAAACTACCAAACAGTAAAGGCATACCGGCCACAATAAACAAAATACGACTCATTAACGTGTATGCCCCTTCAGGATCCAGTAACAGGCACCGCAGAACGGAGTTCTTTAAAGAAGAAATTGTCCCACTATTTGGAACTCGATATGAACACCTTATCCTGGGAGGAGATATTAACTGTGTTTTGCATGCCAAAGATCAAACTCCCAATTTCAACAAGTGTCCTGAACTGGAACGTATAGTTAATGACTTAAGACTAATAGACTCATGGGAACATATGCACGGTGCAGCCCCTGGCTTCACCCACGCCACAAGTCACTCAGCGAGCCGCCTCGACAGGATATATGTAACGCACAATTTGAAACACCTCATTTTGCAGTCCAAGTATGGCCTACCGTTTTTTCGGACCATGCTGCATACATATGCACAATAAATCTGATAAAACAAGGGACCTTCCGAGGTAGAGGCACATGGAAGCTCAACGTGTCACATCTGGAAGACCATGCTAGTCAGGAGGCATTTTACAAGGTATGGAGAGAATGTGAAAGCAAATTTAGCTCGTACAACTCTGGCACTGACTGGTGGCTGAAACATGCCAAACCTAAAATACGGAGGTTTTTCGTAAACTACTCCAAAGACAAAAACCTTTTGGTACAAATCAAGTATAGAATTTTACTTTCAATGTCTAAGGGATTTGTACAAGTCCGATGCAACGGTTGTGGACAACTACGAAAGAATTAACAAAATTAAAGAAAAAATTTCAGCACTACGGCGTAAACAACTGGAAGGCTACCAAATAAGGTCGCGTGCCCAGAATATAGCACAGCACGAGGTCACTTCCATTTATCATGTCATTCGTGAAGGCAAAAGGGCGTCTCGCAAGATATTATCTGAAATAACAACTGATGATGGAAGGAAGCTGACGAAGCAAAGAGAGATTAAAGAGGCAATCGTACAGCATTTTGAATCCTTAATGTCTAGTCCATCGGTTGACGAACAGCTTCAAGACGAGTTAATGATGAACCTCCAGGGCAAAGTATGCCACGCGGAAGCACAAACTCTCATCTCGGAAGTAACTGAAGAAGACGTCGAAGAAGCTATACATGGCAGCACGAAAAATAAGGCTCCAGGGGCAGATGGAATTCCGGCAGAATTTTATCGCAGAATCAGTGGCCTCGTAAAAGGCAAGTTTACTCTCATCTGCAACGAACTGCTAAACCCTGAAAATGACATCCCGAAAGAATTTCGTGAGGGACTCATAGTGTTAGTGCCAAAAACTACCAACACGAAATCTGTAAGCGCTCTGAGGCCAATTACGCTTGTAAACAGCGATTACAAAATCTTTGGCCGCATCCTCGCTCGCAGGCTGAAGACCACAGTGACCAGCGTCACTGGCCCTTATCAAACAAGTGTGGGCCAAGACAGAAGAATTCTCCAGACCCTCTGTGACTACAGGGACCTAATCTCAACTGCCGACGTCTGCAAAATAAAATGTGCACTTATCTCACTCGACTTTGATAAAGCCTTCGACAGAGTTAATCATAGTGTTCTCCTTCGCACCATGGGCGCAATGGGCTTCCCACCTAGATTCATTGCGGTAGTAAGAAATACATTAACAAACAACTCAGCCAGATTTGTCATCAATGGACGCATTAGTCGCCCGATTGACGTCACCAGCTCCATTAGGCAAGGGTGTCCAATGTCAATGGCACTCTTCGCCATCGCCATCGAGCCCCTGCTTGCCTCCCTTATGAAACATCTACAAGGACTACAAATACATGGAGAAAAGATCGTGTGCAAGGCATATGCTGATGATGTTGGCTTCCTAGTCGTGAATGGCGCTGAAGTACAGAGCGCACTACGAATAGTAACAAAATATGAACAGGCATCTGGTGCAAAACTTAATAGAACAAAGTCGGGGAGTTTCAACATCGGCCTTGGAATTGGGACGCAAACGCAGGATCTGTTACGCGAGCTTGTAACCATGAAATGTCTCGGCATAGATTTTAAAAGAAATATCAAGCACACTATTGCTGCGAATTATCGAAAATTACTTAACAGCATACGCGCCTCTGTACAAGCACATAGTATTAGGAAACTCGATGAACTTCAAAAAGTAACAGTGGCAAATGTATACATCACATCCAAAGTTAATTATGTAGCACAAGTTCTGCCACCACCTGCGACTTTGTTGAAAAGCATCGCATCTGCACTAGGACACTTTGTGAGCCGCGGACGTATTTTCAAAGTCAAATATGACATTCTGATGCTCCCTACGAAATGTGGTGGGTTAAATCTCACCGATATCAGCAAAAAAGCGCAAACCTTATAACTTGCTACTACATACAAACAATGGAAAGAGCCAAGTGGTACCCTTGCTGCACATTTGTTAAACGAAATAGCTCCTGCTGACATCAGTGCACCTATAAATGTCCAACACATACCCAACGGACTATACCACTTGAAATACTTTTTCGTAGAATACAGCTACATACAGGCAAGGATTCCTGAAAAAGACATCATGAAGTATAAGAACTTTACAATAACTTGATGAAAGACAAACCCAGAAACTACGTAGAACAAAAGTATCCTTGTTATAACTGGGAAACAATATGGGAAAATATTCACTGCCGGAACCTGCCAACGTATGTCGAATCGACCTGGTACTTTGCTGTAAACAGAAAAATTACGACGAACTCTAAACTTCACTCTATTCGATTGGCCGAGTCACCGCTGTGTACATTATGAAATATAATAACGAGCGTCAGCAGAACTACGCCCAATGCTGTTACGCCTGCTGAATTTTTAAACTCTGACGGTATACCTTACTCTAAAACAAAACGAAATGCAATTAACTGGTTGAAAGGCCAAACGATGCATTACATCCTAACAAAAGAATCAAGCAATAGGGAGGACTTCTTGGTATACCTTGCAACTGAGCACCACAAGTTGATGAGTACTAAAAAATACAAAGAAAATTACGCAAATGTTTTAACTAAACCAATCCTGTAACCAATAGAAATGCGTAATTTACATTACACATCCAAGCATTTCGTATATTAGACGAATGATTTTTGGTTAAAGTTTGTACTTCATGTAGCAGGAGGAGGATTTCCAGCAGAAAGTAATCAGAGAAAATCATCAGTATAGACCAGTTAAGCTTATATGTATCTATTACTCTGTTTTCGGGGAAGCACAGTGATGAAACTGTATAAACCCTTTATTTAGTTTCTGTCATTCTTTCCTTTTCTTTTCACAGGAAGACACATTTATGTTAATTATGTGTAAAATCAAGCAGAAGAAGCCTACTTTACTTTATTACCTTCTGAAAAAGGAAATTTTACCTATCAGCAATAATGAGTTTGCTTCTTTCCGTTTTTCCACGCACGGAGAACGAAATTTACAGATGCAGTTACATTTCCATAACAATTATGTGACTGCCTACTCAATGGAATTTACATTTATTTTTATTCAAGCCATGTTGCAAACAAAGGCAACAGAAGGGGCATACTTCGTTTCTCGTTCAGAAGAAGCGTGTTTCCCCATCATCAAGTTACATTTATTTTTTAAAGGCGGACAAGCCAGGCCGAGAAGGCAACACGTGGCAAGCGTAAAGGACGGATTGAAGGGGAGGAAGGAGACCAAAAAAAAGTTGATAGAGCACTTGGCCGCGGAAGACAAAGGTCCCGAGTTAGAGTCTCGGTCAGGCACACACTTTTAATCTGCTGGGAAGTTTAATATCAGCGAACACTCCGCTGCAGAGCGAAAATCTCATTCTGGAGAACGAGATGTTCCTTTAGATAATTGTAGCTGTGGACGAGACGTTGGTCTACGGTTTGATGTTGAGACCAAGGTTCAACCTTTAAAAAGGGTCGGGCAATGTTCTCCAAGACCATTCGAGGGTTGGATTCCCTCACTTCTTCATCGAAGACTTTCACTGCCTGGGCTACTCTCAGGGTGCATCTTCGACGTGGAAGATCCCCACCATTTCCTTGCCGTGTCGTCTGCTCGCCGTCACTACTGCTCGCCGTTCGGTCCTCCCCGCCGCCGCCGCCGCCTGCCGGTGCTCGCCGCCGCCGCCGTTTGGTCGCTGCCTGCCGTCGCCGCCGCCACCGCCGCCGCCTGGTCGCCGCCGCCGCCGCCGCCTGGTCGCCGCCTGCCGGTGCTCGCCTCCGCCGCCGTTCTGTCGCTGCCTGCAGCTGCCTGGTCGCCGCCGCCGCCACCTGCCGCCGCGCCGCCGCCGCCGCCGCCGTCGCCCTTCTCGCGCACCGCCACCGTGTCCCAACCCACCACCACTATCATTTTCACCTCTCCCCCCGCTGCTCGAGCCACCATCACATGGAGCTCATCCTCCACCCCACTTCCCATCCTTCCTTCTCTCCCTGTCCACCCCACCCCTGCGCCGACCGCGGTGGTCTAGCGGTTCTGGCGCTGCAGTCCGGAACCGCGGGACTGCTACGGTCGCAGGTTCGAATCCTGCCTCGGGCATGGGTGTGTGTGATGTCCTTAGGTTAGTTAGGTTTAAGTAGTTCTAAGTTCTAGGGGACTTATGACCTAAGATGTTGAGTCCCATAGTGCTCAGAGCCATTTGAACCATTTTTGAACCCCACCCCTGCGCCACTTTCGGTTGTAACCACCCCCAACTCCTCCTCCCCTATCACTGTCGCCCCATCGACAGCTACTGACTTTCCGCCGCTCCCTGCACCGCCTCCGACGGGCTCCCAGCCAGCACGGATTTCGGCTCGACGTTCCACAGTCTCTGTGACACCCACGCCCCCTCCGTCTGCGTCATCCGCTGCTCAGGGTGGTCCTGCCCCTCGCCATCTCCCCCTGCAACCCATCCCCCTGCCCTCTCTACACCCGGTCGTGACCACGAAACCCTCAAAGCGCCCGAATGTTGACCCTTCCCCCGAAGACTCCTCCAAAAATACCCCCACTCCCCATGACCCACCCACCCCCATGGACGCGGCCCTGACCCCCACCACGTCACGCCTACCACCCACACCTTTGTTCTCTCCAATCCTGACCCTCAATTTCTTGATGCCCGCTCCATCACCCTCGCCATCCAGAAATACTACCAATGCCCCATCTCCCTTCTGATTCCTCGAAAGGACTCGGTCCTCATTAAATCCCCCAATGCTTCCTTCTACACCGATCTCCTCTCCCGCATCCCCTGTATCCAATTTGGCCAACGTGCAACCCTCACCCCCAACCACATCCCATCCTCTCCCTGTCAACCTCAACCTCCCTGATGTCCGCCAACCTTCACCGCTGTGATCACGAAGCTTAGCCCCGTGATCACGGAGGCTGAGGTGTTGGCGGAACTCAACTCCCAGCCCGACATTGAAATCCGCTCAGCCCGCGCATCTTCAATGATGCCGGGCCGAATTTTCTCATGCGGATATTCACCGAATCCTCCTCCTCCATTGACCGCCTCCTCACCGAGGGAGCCCTCATCTACAATCGCCGTCATAAGGTGGACCCCTCCTGCTCCCCAGTCCAATCCTACTGCTGCCAACGCTGTCTCACCTACAACGACCACGTTACCTCTGCCTGCAAGAACCCTGTTGATGACCCCATCCACTCCAAAAACTCGCTCCGCCCTCCGCCTACTGCTGAGGACATCATCCGTTTCACCACCATTGTGCTCCAAAACATCCACCCCTTCCAGCGCTCGCACACTCTTTCCCAAATCGCCCTCGCTGCCTGTTCCATCTTCCATCTTACCACCTATGCCACATACTCCCACAACCAGGCCCACTTCACCTTCACCCCCCTCACCACCCTCGTCCCTCTCTCCCCTCCTCTGTACCACAACATTCGCTCCCTGCCCACCCACAAACTCCTCTTCCTCCACACCCTCCGTCAACACCGTGTGGATGCCTTCATCCTAAATGAAACCTTCATTTAACCCTGTATCTCCGTCTCCACAGCTCCTTACACCCTACACCACACCGATAACCCGTACCCTTTGGCGCATGGTGGAGTTGCTATAGGCCACCTCATGCACCTCCCTGTCCGGCCCCAACCTTTCCTTAACAATCCTGCCGAGCATCTCACCCTCAGCCTCTTCTTCACCACCCTTACTATCACCTGTGCCACCATTTATGTCCGCCCTTGCACCCCCATCCCATACGATTTCCTGGCCCACATTGACCGCACCTTCTCCACCTACGTGATTTCCGCCGACCTCAATATCAACAGCCGTGATCCTGCTGACCTCCAGTGGTGGCATCAGTTTCTCACCACTCTCCAGGGCGACCTGGTTCCCCTGCCACAGCACACCCGACCCAAATCAAACACCATTCCTGATGTGGTCCTTGCCTCTCCCAACCTCCTTGGGCACATCACCGCAGATGTCCTTGACCTCATTGGCAGTGACCATGCTCCTGTTCTCCTCACTATCTCTAATGGTCGCCATGCCCGCAACGCTCCTCACCTTGACGTCCCTCCTAAACTTGTCCATGATTACTCCCATGCCAACTGGGATGCCTACCGGGACTCCATTCACACCCAGGTTGACGGCCACGACCTTACCCTCCAATCTCCTGATGACATCTCTCGCACTGCTGCCTTCCTGCACCAGACCTTGTCTGACGCCGTCGCCACCCATATCCCCACCAAAGCCATCCACCCTCACCGCCCCGCACTGCCTCCACAGGCTGTCCTTCTCCTTCGAGAATCCCGCCGCCTCTACCGCTCTTTTCTCCACACTCGTGACAGGGATACACTTACCCGCCACCGGCAATTACAACGACACATCCGCAACCTGCTTACTGTGAAGCAATGCCGTGCCTGGCGCCAGACATGTACACAACTCAAACCACGCTCCCCATAAACTCTTCCAAGTATTGGTCTGCTTTCCACCGCCTTACTGGGAACCACCCCACCCCCCAGTACCCTTTCCTCCTTAATGACCGTCCCTTTCCTGACAACCTCAGTAAGGCCAACCACTTTGCCTCCCACCTCTCTGATGTTTTTTCCATCCCAGATGATCCCCACTTTGATTATTCCCTCTTCCCTGATGTCATGGACCTTACGAATACCTCTGTTCCTCCTCTTGCTCCTAGCTTCCAGTACACCCCACCATCTGAACTTAACACTCCCATCACTACACAGGACATCAGCCTCACACTCCACACTAAATGCAACACTGCTCCTGGCCACGACTGCGTTACCTACCGCCACCTCAAACACTGCCCTCCCTCGTTCCTTTCAATCCTTGCCACCCTCTACAATGTCATCCTTGCCACTGGCTTCTATCCTGACCTGTGGAAAACCTCCCGTATCCTGATGTTCTCCAAACCCAACAAGCCTCCATCTGATGCCTCTTCCTATCATCCTATCTGCCTCACATCAGTGTTCAGCAAGCTCTTGGAATCCATCCTTTCCCGGTGCATCCATCACCACCTCCACCACAACCACCTCCTCCCAAACACCCAGTGTGGCTTTCGACCTTCCTTCTCTGCTGATGACCAACTCCTCCACCTCACTCATCTCCTCCCCCTCCAGCTTAACTCCCGTCGCTCCGCCATTTTTGTCTCCCTTGACCTCGAAAAGCCTACGACCGTGTCTGGCATCCCGGTCTCCTGTTTAAATTCCAAACCTACGCCCTTCCTATCAACTACATCCGTCTGGTGGCCTCCTTCCTCTCCCACTGCCCCTCCTATGTTACCATCCATAATGCCAATTCCCACACGTTCTACCCCTCTGCAGGTGTGCCCCAGGGCTCTGTCCTCTCCCCTTTCCTCTACCTCCTGTGCATGGCAGATATGCCCCAACCCCCCCCCCCCTCCAGTACACCTCTTGCAATATGCTGATGACACCGCATTCCTTGCCCTCGCTCCTAAACTCCACTGGTCCCAGTGCCTTCTCCCTCTTCACCTTGACCTTTTTGCTGCATGGTGTAACCAGTGGCTCCTGAAACTCAACCCTTCCAAGACCCAGGCCATCATCATAGGTCGTACCACTCGCTCCTTCCGGCTCCTGGATTTCTTCCTTACTGTCTGCGCCCGTCCGGTCCACCTTACCTCCACCCTCACCTACCTTGGCCTCACCATTGACCGTCACCTCACCTGGATCCCTCATCTCCGCTCCATCCAATCCAAATCCCACAACTGCCTCCGACTCCTCAAACTCCTCTCTGGCCGGACATAGGGGTTGCACCCCTCTACCATCCTCCACACCTACAAATCCTTAATCCGTCCCATCCTATGTTATGCCAGTCCTGCCTGGATATCTGCCCCCCCCCCAAATTCTGTAAGTCCCTCCAGATCCTTGAGCGTCATGCACTCCGCCTCGCCTTCCGTATACGCCTCTCATCCCCCACGCGGATCCTCTATGATCTCATTCCTTTCCCCCATCTGCTCCTATTCCTCAAACATATCCGCATCCTCTACACCTCCAGCCGTCTTGAACCCCCTCACCCCATGGTTGCTCCTCTCCTCTCCGATCCCTGCCCCCTACCACTTCTTCACCGTTCTGTCCCCCCTACCGTCCATCTCTACACCCTAAATCTCCTTTCCCAAGGTGGCTTCCATGAACTCCCCCTCCCGGATGATGCTCTCTCTTCCTCCATTTATCCCTCTTATCAACTCTGATCCCCTCCTTTCCTCTGTCCTTTTCCCGGGCTCCCTCTCCCCCTTCCATCCTCTTTCTTCCCCACCTCCCCTCTCTTTGCCCCCTTCTCTCCCCTGAGCCCTTTTACATTTTCCTCCTATGCCTCCTCTCATTCCCTCTCGCGTCTGCCCTTCTCCCCCTTTATTAGTCCTCTCCCTCCTTGGTTCCCACCTCTTTCGTTTTTCCCTCTCCTCCCTCCTTGTTTTTCCCCTTCCTCCAGGTTACCCCCCCCCCCCCCATCTACCTTTGGATCAGGAGTGCTATATTTGTGCCGCCATTTTCGTGCAGTGTTTTACGGTGTGTTTTTCCAGTGATTGTTCCGTGTTGTGTCTTTTGGAAAGTGTAGCGACCAGCCATCATACTGTCACTGGGTGTGATTTTTTTATCTCTTGTGAACAGAAACCAGACTGTTGCCATGTTTTTTAATTGTGTGTCTACTATGTTACTTGCATAAAAAGTTCTCGGTTTATTTGCCGCGTCAAATTTGGATTTTATCCAAATTTGACAAGTAACATAGAATGACTATGAAGTCTTTTGCGACGGAGTCCTTGCATAAAAAGTTCTCGGCTTATTTGCCGCGTCAAATTTGGATTTTATCCAAATTTGACAAGTAACATAGAATGACTATGAAGTCTTTCGCGACGGAGTCCTTGCATAAAAAGTTCTCGGTTTACTTGCCGCGTCAAATTTGATGTGGCAAGTATACCGAGAACTTTTTATGCAAGGACTCCGTCGCGAAAGACTTCGTAGTCATACTATGTTACTTGTCTGATTCCTGTGTATTTTATCAACATTGCCAACCCCTTTTGCTTTCTGTTTTAACTTTCCGCATTTTTACGCCATTTTACACTTTAAATCACCATTTTATCGCCTGTTTTTCCTTGTTTCTTTCTTCTTCCTTTTTTTAAAAAAAAGTCTGTAGGCTGTAGAGCAGCGTAGTAAGCTGCTGCCAGCCCGCCCCCTTCGGGGGGAATTGAAAATCAATAAAGAAAAAAAAATTCTCCAAGACCAGAAATAGCTCGTTAAGTCAGGTCAAATATCAAAGACATTTTCTTTAACTCTGAAGGATTGGTTCATCACCAATTCGCGCCACAAGGACAAGCTGTTAATAGATGGTACTATTGGGACGTGTTGCTACGCCTGCGAGAAGATGTGAGAAGGAAACAGCCTGAAATGTGGCGAGACAATTCATAGCTCTTGTATCACGATAGTGCACCCGCGCATTCATCCCTAACGGTGCGTGACTTTTGGACAAAAAACGAAATAGCTTTGTTGCCTCAACCTCCATACTCTTCAGACTTGGCCCCCGGCGGAAATTATTTTATTTCCGAAGTTGAAACCCTCACCGAACGGACGAAGATTTACAACGATAGGCGACGTTGAAGAAAATTCGCAGACGGCGCTCCGCGCGATCCAGTATGAGTCATACCAAGACTGCTTCCGGAAGTGGACACGGCGTTGGCAGCGGTGTACCAATTGTGGAGGAGAGTATTACGAAGAGGAACATGCACAATAAGGGAAAGGTAAACGTAGAAAAATTTTGTGGACAAAGTTATGGAATATTCCGAATACACCTCGTATACTCACGAGGCGTCGCTGGGAGCGATGCAAGGCGCTACGCCTCATGTTCACAACAATACCTGCGCCCTTGTGGACACGGCTGGTGTTGAAAGTAATTACACGTGAGCGTTGCGTTTCGACGACAAAAACTCCGAAATGAAACTGATCTCCGCAGGAATTCCGCAGGGCTCTGTCATTTCGCCTCTACTTTTCAACTTATATATAAATGACATCCCAACAGTCCCCCTTGTTACGGCGAGTTTTTATGCGGACGATACGGCCTTTCTGACAACTGGACGACACTTGGACCAGCTAATCGCTAGGATGCAACGGCAACTTGCTGTAATGGAACGCTGGGCGCTGCAAAATAAGATAACGATCAACCCGACGAAGACGGCAGCAGTTCTGTTCACACGGAGGAAACCAGTTCTGAACGACAGACTCCAAATAGCTGACCAATTTATCCCATGGTCACCGGGAGTGAAGTACCTCGGTGTCTACCTCGACAAATAATTACTCTTTACGCAGCATATTGACGACAAGAAGACGGCAGCCCAGAAGATGGCCAGGTCGTTGATTCCGTTCCTGAAGAGTAAGGATCTCAACCCTAAGACTAAACTCCACTTGTACAAGGAAACGGTGGAACCCACAATGTTGTATGGCTCCACATCGTGGGGAACTACGTGCGTCTCCAACTACAACAAACTCCAAGCGCTGCAAAACATTTGCTATCGATGGATCACAGGAGCTCCATGGTGGACAAGAAACGTCGACATCCGCACCGCACTCCACGAGACCACTATGCAAGCGAAGGTCCATGACAAGGCTCTACGAGTTTTTGACAAGATCGATGCCCTTAGGGACGACGTTCGACAATTACAATCGGTAGGAACGGTAAAACCTGCAAGATGGCACAAGTATCGCGTACCGAAGTCAATCACGTTTCACCCCCCATAGGCAATCTGTCATAACACGAGGAAGCAGTCACACGTAACAGCCTTGACACATTTCACCCTCCACAGGAGATAGACATCACCAAAGACAGCAGGCTAAAGGACCCATTGCGTGCCCAAGCCTAACTGAATGCGTAATAAATAAAGTGTTTTCCGTTTATCCTTACATCCCATCCTAGAAGAATAAGTCATCACGGATGATCTCTTCAGTCCACACTACACACACACACATTAAAAAAAAAAAAGCGCTGCGTTTTCGGATAAGCTCGAAGTGAGACAGCCTATCGCCAGAGAGCGGGCCTCATACCCGACAGTGAGCTCGCGCGCCTACCATTGGTCAGAATGACAGACGGAGCTGCGGCTGCGGCTGCGGCCACTGGGCCGGTATGACGCTGCTGTACACCGAGGGCCCGCTAATGGCCGACCTAATGACGACAGGCGGTGCCGAGAGACTCCCGTCGAGAGCAAACCGACCGTGTGGTTAGCAAACACGCGCGCCGGCCCTCGAAGAGCGAGGCCGCCATAATGGGAAGTGATTATTCAGTCACCTCGCGATCCCCCGCACCCGATACTCATCAGCTTTGCACAGTGCCACTGTAGTCCGTTTAAAATTACTTGATAGCTGACGTCTGTCACCTGCCGCTACGGTGTTGCCACATCAGCCGTTTGCTACCGCTCGGTTGTAGGTATCAAACAGTTCATCGGACAACCTTCGCAATATTCTCTATTATTCCACTTTCGAACAGCGTGCATAAAAAAGCACACCTCTATCTTTCCTATGATGACGATCGTTTCTGCCCATGGAGGTCGGCGTCAACAAGATATTTTCGCATTCGGAGGAGAAAGTTGGTGATTGAAATTTCGTGAGAAGATCCCCCTACGAGAAACGCCATTGTTTAATGATAATCCTGCATCATGTCCGTGACACTCTTTCCGATATTTCTGGGTACTGCAAAACATTCTGCTCTTGTTTGGACTTCCTCAACATACTCCATTTATCCTATCTGGTAAGGATCCCACACGGCGCAGCAGTATTCCAAAGTAGGAGGGACAAGCATAGTGTAGGCAGTCTCTGTAGTAGATCTGTTGCATCTTCTAAGCGTTCTGCCAATAAAACGCAGCCTGTGGTTCGCCTTCCTCCACATTTTCCATGTGTGGTTACGAAAAGGAGCAATTAACTCTTCCCAGCACAAATAATTTTGAAACATCCTGGCATTCTGGGGACAAATAATTTTGTCTCGATCACTAATTATTTCATTCTTTGATTTTCCTTACGATGTGTTCCGATAATCGTTATCATCAGATCTTGACACGAAAGGAACCTTGTAAGGAGCATATCAAAGTCAAACAGCACACATACAAGACTGGTTAAAAATTGTTTTGCACATATTTCAAAAATAAAAATCGAAAGCTTTTCCCGTTATGATCAGTAACGAAAACTTTTTCCGCTATGATCAGTAATAACACGTACCGCACAAAAAAATTTTTGTCGACCGAATCTGAATGGACCTAACTACGTCCACGTTTTAATGTTAATCTACGATCTTCAAATTTAAATTTTTCTTTAGTGAGTGATTCTATCAGTACGGAAAATTTAGAAGAGAGTTTAACAAATCGATACCAAAACGCATCTATTCTTACGACAATGATAAACATGAAAGATTCCACGCAAATTTTCAACATAAAATTTCAAGATGACCATCACTCCAGGCAAATGCCGGGATGGTTCCTCTGAAAGGGCACGGCCGACCTCCTTCCCAATCCTTCCCTAATCCGATGAGACCGATGACCACGCTGTCTGATCTCCTTCCCCAAACCAACCAACCAACCTTCACATATCTCATACCTATGTCTTCTTTATTCTATGAAGTTTGTTGGGGTGTATATGTCCCACTAAATCAAATTATGTACAAACCTGGAGAATTACTAAGGAGTGTATTAATGTTTCAAAAGAATGTATGAGATAATACTTCCGATAACCTTGGAATGGAGAAATGGCGATTACATCTAATTTTCGTAAAACAAGCGAAGTGTGCGTGGCCGCAGCATTTTGCTCCGAGTCTGAAAGTTTTTCGCTAGATAGCAGCACTAGGCAGATAAGGCATATCAACTTCCGGACGCTCAAAAGTTCGTATTATTTTAGTGGGACATAATGTGAAGAAAAACTTAAATGAAACCTAAATACATTGGCTCTCTGTTGTGCAGAATGTAAGAGTTCAAGTGTTCTTATGTGTTGAAATACTATAACGAAACCAAAATATATTTTCACGGAAGAGTGCGGAGACTACGTTTACTTCCTCTATGAGCCAAATTTAAAAATATGTTCAACTATGAATTGAAATATAAGAAGTATATGAAGAAAAGTGCCATATAGAGGCAACGGAGTAAACAGGTCAATCATTACATGTTAAAGATGAATAACATGCAGTACCGGATCCGTACGAATTTTGATCATGGACCTCCATAAGATAAGTTAAAAGAATTCGGAATTGGGAAGATAAGAAAATAGCCACGACACAAGTAGACAGCGTAAGCTCTACGTGCTACGATTTTCTATCCTGTTTGCTAAATGTAGTTACACCAGCAACAGAAACTAATTTCAGGTTTTGTAGGTATAAAGAGATAAATTTCTCTCACTATGCCAACGGTTCTTGCAGACCGAGGAGGCTAGAGAAGTCGAAAGTCGGCGACGGTACTCTGTAAAACGTGGCCCTCAGGCTAACAGATGGAGGAAAGTTCTTGACTTCTGTTAAGAAAATGGCCAACTCCTCCAAGGAAGAAAGAGCGCGTAATTGGATTCTGTGCGCTTCTTTGTTCCACAACTTATAACGAGGCTCTCCGCAAAAAGTCTTTCTGCCTTCCTTGCTACTTTCATCAGGATGGACTCGAACGAGACAAGGTTGCAGTGTGTTGAATCTTCTTCCTTTTTTTAAACTTAATAACAAACTTCTTAAGCCTAATCGTAGAAGATGATAATTTGTAAATAGCTCCGATTAGTTTTCGAAATGAAAATCCAAACGACTGACTGGTCACATTCA
This sequence comes from Schistocerca cancellata, assembly GCF_023864275.1. Lineage (NCBI taxonomy): Eukaryota > Metazoa > Arthropoda > Insecta > Orthoptera > Acrididae > Schistocerca > Schistocerca cancellata. Next base: position 22,760,967 of record NW_026046729.1, on the reverse strand, counting down.
ATGAAATATCATCTGGTTTTCTTGTTTCTCAGAGGTCTACCTCACAGTTTCGTATGCGTACTTCATGAATCTCTGAATGATAATGCACTGCATCTCTGTTGTGAGTTATGTAGTCTACGGAAGACAGCAAGAACGAAAGCGACCAAGAAATCCTTTGTCTTCTAAACACTCGTATGTCACTCCTCCAAATGTAATTTACCGCTACGAGAGCTGCGTCCTGTCGCTATCGTCTCCAGTGTGTTTTTCACTCTTCGGTCGTGTCGGTAATTAATTTACGATGCTGGGGACAGGGGCTAAAGTTGGGTGGACGGCGGATGCTCTACGTCCGCCCAAAACAATTACCGGGAGCGAAGAGAGTGGTTCCGGCAGGCAAGAAACTTTCCAGAGCCTCTGACCGCAAGGTAAAACAACCCTGTCAAATAATCAGTGTAACATGCACAGCAGAACCAGAAATAGGCATAAGTTTGTTTCGTGCGGCTTTAAGTCTGATTGTTGTTACGTGTTATATAACCAATGTGACACATTACTCTCTGAATATAATTAGACACCGAACAAAAATTAAAAAGTAAGATGTGGCTCATCTTCTTCATTGTCCATGGAAGGATCAGCAGTTGTTTTACCGCTGAGAGTAACGTGACCACCAATCAACTGCTGATGTGATGAGTTCCGATATACACTGATTCTTTTGCCCAACGCTTCAGATCTACTATTTTGAAATGATCTTTAATTACGCACGGAACTAAGTTAATTGCCGAACTACGAATTTACGAAGAAACAATAATAATTCTAACAATTTTTTTCCAGTTGTAGTTTAACGAACTGATGCTAGTCGGTGCTTTCCTTGATTTAACTCAACTACATGTATGCACAGTACCTACAACTAAAATAGATATCCCAGTAGCATTCTTCTGCGAGAAGAGTGATGAAATCCGGCAATTCCTTGCATGCCTTAAATATTTACGGATAGTTACGATATGAAATAAGACGAACCCCTATAATGAGTAATAGCCGGGCGCGGTGGTCTAGCGGTTCTAGGCGCTCAATCCGGAGCCGCGCGACTGCTACGGTCGCAGGTTCGAATCCTGCCTCGGGCATGGATGTGTGTGATGTCCTTAGGTTAGTTAGGTTTAAGTAGTTCTAAGTTCTAGGGGACTGATGACCATAGATGTTAAGTCCCATAGTGCTCAGAGCCATTTGAACCATTTGAATGAGTAATACCATAATTGAACAAAAGATTTAGATTTTTGCAAGGCTCATATTTTTTCTGTAGTTTGTCAAGGTGATAGAAATACTTTGTAATAGCACACTTCTAATGATACTGATCTACATCGATTATACAACCATCATGTCAACACGCATAGCAGTACTGCATTTTATTAATTTAATAAAAATTATTAGTTAACGTCCATCTGATACATCAGTCTTGGTATAAAAGAAATGTTTTCTAAAACGTGTTAACTGCATTGCAGTAATGATCTTTGACATTCAGCTTATAAAAAGATAACATAATTAAGAATACAGTGTATGTGTCACAGTGTCGCAGCAGTTCAAGTTGCATGAAGACTACACTATAGGCTAAAAGGCAGAAGACGTATCTTGAACTATGGCTGCCGTATAGTGTACTGTAATTTTTCTTTCGAAAGTACTCAGTGAGTTGTGCATACAATTAGCAAATCATGTCAGGGGCAATAAAACTATAGCCCACAGCCCATCTCCTGTGTCTACATAATGTCCTATATATAGCACTGTTGTAGTACGATATGTTCAAGAATCCCATCTTTAGGTTTAGCAGTCTATGATAATGAACGCTTTCCCTGCTGCGGGTGTGTATACACATCCTGCAACGCCATTCCACAGGTGCTGTGTATGTTTATACCAGCGACACTTGGGTTTTCCTACAGTGCTATGGACGTCTGAATGTGTCTGGGCCGCTGACCTCACTGGTGAGGACGAGTTATTTCCATATTTCGGTGCGTAAAAAAAGTTTCGACTATTTATCATACAACACATGTACCTCATTTCTTGCTATTATTTGCAAAAAATCCCGTTTTGATATCTTGAATCGTTTGTGAAATATGATGGTTGTTATGACTAAAAGACTCGCGATGGTCAAGGTTGTGAAAGGGCGCATCGCACGCGACCGTCCTTCGGATATAAAACCCAACAACTCGAGAACTAAATGCTCAATTTTGAATAAAATTTCGACATCTTATGTACATTTCATTTACCGCAATCTATGAACTAAAATCGTCCGCCCCTCGTGGCCTCGCGGTAGCGTTCTCGCTTCCCGAGCACGGGGTCCCGGGTTCGATTCCCGGCGGGGTCAGGAATTTTTCCTGTCTCGAGATGACTGGGTGCTGTTGTGTCGTCTTCATCATCATCATTCATTGCCATTACGGTCGGAGGAAGGCAACGGCAAACCACTTCCATTAGGACCTTGCCTAGTAAGGCGGTGCGGGTCTCCCGCATCGTCCCCCTACGCTCTGTAAAGAAGCATGGGACTTCATTTCATTTCCATGAGCTAAAATCAGCCGTACGCAGTTTACGCAACGCATTTTTAACTCTGCGGACTCTTTAAAATTTCGCGCAATATTTTGTTGAATTTGGTGCAGCACAGTACGTATGATGGATAAAGAAAGGAAATTTAGTTCTTTATCGAGTCAAGTTATGAGATTGTAAGATGTGCAAAATTCAGTTTTCGAAAAATTCGATGATAAATATTTCTTATTGGCCGGAACGCCGTTCTCTCAGCACAAATAACAGCGTTTAGCGAACAGTACAGCTGTAACAAAAGACTTATCAACATGAAATGCGATGAGAGCATCTATAACAGCGAAAGGATTAAGAGTGCGAAACTTCCAGCGTTTCTTGCAGGAATTCAGGATAACAAACATCCTTGTTCGTTGAAAGCTTACTAAATACACTCCTGGAAATGGAAAAAAGAACACATTGACACCGGTGTGTCAGACCCACCATACTTGCTCCGGACACTGCGAGAGGGCTGTACAAGCAATGATCACACGCACGGCACAGCGGACACATCAGGAACCGCGGTGTTGGCCGTCGAATGGCGCTAGCTGCGCAGCATATGTGCACCGCCGCCGTCAGTGTCAGCCAGTTTGCCGTGACATACGGAGCTCCATCGCAGTCTTTAACACTGGTAGCATGCCGCGACAGCGTGGACGTGAACCGTATGTGCAGTTGACGGACTTTGAGCGAGTGCGTATAGTGGGCATGCGGGAGGCCGGGTGGACGTACCGCCGAATTGCTCAACACGTGGGGCGTGAGGTCTCCACAGTACATGGATGTTGTCGCCAGTGGTCGGCGGAAGGTGCACGTGCCCGTCGACCTGGGACCGGACCGCAGCGACGCACGGATGCACGCCAAGACCGTAGGATCCTACGCAGTGCCGTAGGGGACCGCACCGCCACTTCCCAGCAAATTAGGGACACTGTTGCTCCTGGGGTATCGGCGAGGACCATTCGCAACCGTCTCCATGAAGCTGGGCTACGGTCCCGCACACCGTTAGGCCGTCTTCCGCTCACGCCCCAACATCGTGCAGCCCGCCTCCAGTGGTGTCGCGCCAGGCGTGAATGGAGGGACGAATGGAGACGTGTCGTCTTCAGCGATGAGAGTCGCTACTGCCTTGGTGCCAATGATGGTCGTGTGCGTGTTTGGCGCCGTGCAGGTGAGCGCCACAATCAGGACTGCATACGACTGAGGCACATAGGGCCAACACCCGGCATCATGGTGTGGGGAGCGATCTGCTAAACTGGCCGTACACCACTGGTGATCGTCGAGGGGACACTGAATAGTGCACGGTACATCCAAACCGTCATCGAACCCATCGTTCTACCATTCCTAGACCGGCAAGGGAACATGCTGTTCCAACAGGACAATGCACGTCCGCATGTATCCCGTGCCACCCAACGTGCTCTAGAAGGTGTAAGTCAACTACCCTGGCCAGCAAGATCTCCGGATCTGTCCCCCATTGAGCATGTTTGGGACTGGATGAAGCGTCGTCTCACGCGGTCTGCACGTCCAGCACGAACGCTGGTCCAACTGAGGCGCCAGGTGGAAATGGCATGGCAAGCCGTTCCACAGGACTACATCCAGCATCTCTACGATCGTCTCCATGGGAGAATAGCAGCCTGCATTGCTGCGAAAGGTGGATATACACTGTACTAGTGCCGACATTGTGCATGCTCTGTTGCCAGTGTCTATGTGCCTGTGGTTCTGTCAGTGTGATCATGTGATGTATCTGACCCCAGGAATGTGTCAATAAAGTTTCCCCTTCCTGGGACAATGAATTCACGGTGTTCTTATTTCAATTTCCAGGAGTGTACTTCACTCGGTATCTATCAGCAACGTTGTGAATTTAGTCTGTCGTTAAACATCTGTCTGCTATAATATGAACACTCTGAAGACGACCAGTGTACCAGCTGCTTTTCATTTTTTATCTTTTTTTGTCAGAAGTCTCCCTGCTCCTTGACGTCACTCTGTAACAGATGAAGCTTTTTTTATTTGTGCAGAACAAAAAGCATAAGTTCGGCCTACTTTGTATTGGTACATGTGAAACCTTGTGCTACGCTTGTATTGGTACATTGGAAACCTTGTGCTATGCTCTCAAACGATTTCATTACGCACACTGACCAGGAAGAGAACCAAATAACAGTCATCACACAGTCATTTCATAGTGAGTATTAGACGTTTATTTCATATACAATCCTGTTCTGGGAGGGAGAATCTCAGTTGTTTATCTTAAATAACAGGTATTTGAATCATCCACAATTAAAACAAGTAGTACTGATACTCTCTCTGTGTGGAACATGAAGAAGGAATGGTCTCACACAACGCAGCAGATTTATATCCATTTTAAAGAGTATATTGTCGATCTTCACCTCAGCAGTTTTACAGTTCAAACAGTCTCAACTTTCTGGACGTATGTGTTTGTTTTTGCTCTACAATAATAAAATATTTTTCTTACTTCCACGTGCTCCTTTTATATCCAGGTGAATTTATTATGAAGTCGTAATTCGTATATGTTGGCACACAAACAAACAAAGATGTTCTTCTGGTACAATCTCTTACACAGCGGAAACACCTGAGTGTGAACGACTGTTTGTTATGTGGCGCGTTGGATCTGATGAATCAAGCTTATTGTTCGGAATTGTATGTGCTGGTTAAAGGTCTCACAAGCATAGCTGGCGCAAGCATACGTTTTCATTTGACTTTGTGGTATAGCTTAGTCAACTGAATTACGTGACCTAGTCTGTTAGCATTCATGACTGTAAACGCTCGCTTGTCGTGTCGTATTTGCCGTAATTACATACGTTGAAATTTATTAGTGCCGGCGGGCAATAAATTGGTACATTGTTTTCATTTTTGTCAGATAATGGAGTTTAACCTCGTCAATGCTCATTGGCCAAGCGCCCCTTTAAGCTGTATAATTTTCGGTGTGGTCAACTAAATAAACTTAGTCTGTTTTAGTGCACTACTTCTTGGGTCCTGTAATTGGTCGCCTTGCCATCCACGCTGTTGGAAATTCATTTCAAGTTGTTTATGGTGGTACAAATGGTTTGGGCCCATCAGTTGATGGAGGAAGGAAATGCACAATGCAGTAACCGTATTTATAGTATTGCGGTGACAAAGGAGAATGAATCGGCGCCTTGACCTTGTATTATTGTGGACTAACTTATGGACATAACAGTTGCGTTAAAGTTATTATCTTTAAGCGTTTGTTAAAGTGTCTAGCTTAATTTGCTTGCCATTTGGTAATTGAACTTGGTTTAAGTGAATGCATAGCAGTATTTTCTTACATTCTGTGCCAGAGCACGAAATTCATTTAACCACATTTTAATCTCTGTAAATTATTACTAGCCATTTACTGAATGTGGGTTTTACGATCTTAGCCAGTTGTGTGCCTTGGGAAACGATTGCTTCTGAAATGAAATGACTAATGGTCTTATTTGTTGGCATTCTTGATGTTATAAATTTAATCAGTCTTTTTCTTAACTTCAGTGTTTGTTAGAATCAAGTTTTGGCACAAATTCAGGGAGTTGCTAGTAGTTCTAGATGTTGATTGCCTTAATAATGGCCACATATGTAAAGCAAACATCTTACTTAAAATATTGTATTCTTGCAGTTTGTTAAAATTATTTATTATAGTGTTTTAAGAAAAGGTTTATCCTTTTATAAGAGATCATTATTTTAAATATATCTAAATTGTTCAACCTGAGTGAGACAAAAAAATTACTTAAGATTCCATTATCATAAATATATGCTACATCAGGTTAAGCTTGACAATTGTTAAATAAATTTTCTGTTCAAGTTTTTTTAACTGTGAATGGTGTTGCTGTTGTTGCCATTGGGTTCCCCTTCCACACCACAGCCCTCTTGCTGGACTTTACCTTCCTGTGGTAAAACCCTATTCACTGAACTTTACATATTTACTGTCTGTTAACAAAGTATAACATGCAAGAAGATGAAGCCTACCAACATATTGCCTGTAGATATGAAGTCGAAAAACTCTCTGAACATTGTGAGACCGTTCTGGATAATGCGGCGGACTATATTGCTGCTCATCTATTTATCTCATATGTTCATCTGCTGCATCAAGTTAGCATGCACTGTACTACGACAAATGACAAAGTTACAGAAAAAGATTTTTTAAATGAAAAAGACAGTCCCAAATTGACAGAATTAGCAGGATAACATGCTCTTTCGGTTTCTAAACAGTCTGTGTCAACGTCCACAATAATACTGAAGTAGGGCTACAGGACTACCATGAAAATATGCAAATTTGGCAGTAGGAGCAGACGTATAACAAAATCCGGTTAACAAGCATTTCACTGCCAAAATTAAGTCAATCTATTGACAGAAACAGAGATTAGAATTGAAAACTAACGCGCTCTTCCGCTTGAGGAATGAACACTTTACTGCTCACATAAGCTAGCGTGCGATTGCTTCAACCAGCGCTCCATTGTTGTCCCAGCGACGGTCAAGACAGAGAACTCGCAACATAAATGGCGACATAAGCTGTAATTTCTGTTGGGATGAGCTTCCTGGACTGAAAGCCATAAATTTGCTACCTCTGTGTTATTCCTTACGTGCAATCTTGAGCTTTCTAGCACTGATGAGGCCCACCTTTCGAAATAAGGCGTCACCAACTGCCAATGCATTGACTGAGAGCAGCACTATAGCCAATGAGTTTCATTCGCAGTTCTGTAACAATGATGCGGGTCTAAAGAATAGTTACCAATAATATCCAGATATACTGAATGGAACTTGATTATCAGCAACGACATACACTCCTGGAAATTGAAATAAGAACACCGTGAATTCATTGTCCCAGGAAGGGGAAACTTTATTGACACATTCCTGGGGTCAGATACATCACATGATCACACTGACAGAACCACAGGCACATAGACACAGGCAACAGAGCATGCACAATGTCGGCACTAGTACAGTGTATATCCACCTTTCGCAGCAATGCAGGCTGCTATTCTCCCATGGAGACGATAGTAGAGATGCTGGATGTAGTCCTGTGGAACGGCTTGCCATGCCATTTCCACCTGGCGCCTCAGTTGGACCAGCGTTCGTGCTGGACGTGCAGACCGCGTGAGACGACGCTTCATCCAGTCCCAAACATGCTCAATGGGGGACAGATCCGGAGATCTTGCTGGCCAGGGTAGTTGACTTACACCTTCTAGAGCACGTTGGGTGGCACGGGATACATGCGGACGTGCATTGTCCTGTTGGAACAGCAAGTTCCCTTGCCGGTCTAGGAATGGTAGAACGATGGGTTCGATGACGGTTTGGATGTACCGTGCACTATTCAGTGTCCCCTCGACGATCACCAGTGGTGTACGGCCAATGTAGGAGATCGCTCCCCACACCATGATGCCGGGTGTTGGCCCTGTGTGCCTCGGTCGTATGCAGTCCTGATTGTGGCGCTCACCTGCACGGCGCCAAACACGCATACGACCATCATTGGCACCAAGGCAGAAGCGACTCTCATAGCTGAAGACGACACGTCTCCATTCGTCCCTCCATTCACGCCTGTCGCGACACCACTGGAGGCGGGCTGCACGATGTTGGGGCGTGAGCGGAAGACGGCCTAACGGTGTGCGGGACCGTAGCCCAGCTTCATGGAGACGGTTGCGAATGGTCCTCGCCGATACCCCAGGAGCAACAGTGTCCCTAATTTGCTGGGAAGTGGCGGTGCGGTCCCCTACGGCACTGCGTAGGATCCTACGGTCTTGGCGTGCATCCGTGCGTCGCTGCGGTCCGGTCCCAGGTCGACGGGCACGTGCACCTTCCGCCGACCACTGGCGACAACATCGATGTACTGTGGAGACCTCACGCCCCACGTGTTGAGCAATTCGGCGGTACGTCCACCCGGCCTCCCGCATGCCCACTATACGCCCTCGCTCAAAGTCCGTCAACTGCACATACGGTTCACGTCCACGCTGTCGCGGCATGCTACCAGTGTTAAAGACTGCGATGGAGCTCCGTATGCCACGGCAAACTGGCTGACACTGACGGCGGCGGTGCACAAATGCTGCGCAGCTAGCGCCATTCGACGGCCAACACCGCGGTTCCTGGTGTGTCCGCTGTGCCGTGCGTGTGATCATTGCTTGTACAGCCCTCTCGCAGTGTCCGGAGCAAGTATGGTGGGTCTGACACACCGGTGTCAATGTGTTCTTTTTTCCATTTCCAGGAGTGTATTTCATACATGAATATGACTAATGGAAAAGAAACACCAGTTATTTAAAGCAATGTCTCACGGTATACGGTGTGAAATGGACATGGGTGTAGGACGAAAGAATTATTCAACAAACCCTCCCATTCTCCATCACCACACTCACACAACCGAAATCTTAACTAACTTCAGACGCCTATTATTTTACATCATGCTATACACACATTTGAAAATTACATCTCCAAGTGGGAACTACAAAAATTATTAACGTTGTGTAATGTCGTTGCTTCCTACATCATTACATTATCATTACTCCAACTCAGGTAAAAATTTCGACATCTTCAAATCCCTAGAAATCTTTTTAGTGATTATATTGCTCAGTAGGCTTCAGAGCCTATAAACATCTCACTAAATAAAGCAAAATGAGATCATCTCAGACCTCTTGATATCTTGATCAGAGGCACAATTCGAAGAACAATACAATTAACAAAGTACATTTTATACAAGCAAGCAATCACTGCACTAGTAGATTTGTTGACTAATGTGGACCAGTCTATATAGGATTCCACATGGTCATCGCTCAGCAGCTTCATTAAACACTGGAAAGAGAGGAAATAATCAATTAACGCATTATATGTATATATCTCACAAGGTACCAGGTGCATTTAAACCTCTGGCTCTAGAAGTTTTCCTCAAGAGTCGACTCTCAAACATTCTCTTTACGATTGACAACAAATCATGCGCCATACCAAGGATAGTCCAATTTCAGATCTTCCTTTTAATATCTCCATTGACTAAAAGGATTCTTGTCATAAAGTAGTGCACCAGGACACGTTGTCAACCCTTTGCAAATAATCTTTCCATACTCTTGGTCTGGTGGCTTTTCGTTCTGCCAAAACGTTATCGGGGTTTTTCCTGTCTACGAATTTTCAGGTCTCCTTATGCCATTGTTCGCTTCCCAGTTGAAAAAAAAAATACACAAATATTTATTTTCATCATGGCAGCGACAACAGCAACCGTTACGAAATTGTCTCGAACGAAAAACAGCCCACAGTTGCACTAAATTCTGTTTGTTTTAAACCTTGACCATGGTTTCTGCTATAATAATATTGCCTTCTTGGAAGTCATACACACTAATAAATGAAAACTGTCTTAACCCAACGGCTGCGTCGATTGACGACTGTGCGCCCAGTATAACAGAGGTAGTGGCGGAGGACATACGTTGCCATTCGGAATTTTACTTATGTTCGAAACAGGTTTATGTCTGTTGAAGTTATTTTATTGGTCTTGACGCAGCCGCTGGGCTAAGACAGTTTTCATTTATTAGTGTGTATGACTTCTGATGAAGGCTATATTACGAGGGCAGTTCAATAAGTAATGCAACACTTTTTTTTCTCGGCCAATTTTGGTTGAAAAAACCGGAAATTTCTTGTAGAATATTTTCAAACATTCCCGCTTCGTCTCGTATAGTTTCATTGACTTCCGACAGGTGGCAGCGCTGTACGGAGCTGTTAAAATGGCGTCTGTAACGGATGTGCGTTGCAAACAACGGGCAGTGATCGAGTTTCTTTTGGCGGAAAACCAGGGCATCTCAGATATTCATAGGCGCTTGCAGAATGTCTACGGTGATCTGGCAGTGGACAAACGCACGGTGAGTCGTTGGGCAAATCGTGTGTCATCATCGCCGCAAGGTCAAGCAAGACTGTCTGATCTCCCGCGTGCGGGCCGGCCGTGCACAGCTGTGACTCCTGCAATGGCGGAGCGTGCGAACACACTCGTTCGAGATGATCGACGGATCACCATCAAACAACTCAGTGCTCAACTCGACATCTCTGTTGGTAGTGCTGTCACAATTGTTCACCAGTTGGGATATTCAAAGGTTTGTTCCCGCTGGGTCCCTCATTGTCTAACCGAACACCATAAAGAGCAAAGGAGAACCATCTGTGCGGAATTGCTTGCTCGTCATGTGGCTGATGGTGACAATTTCTTGTCAAAGATTGTTACAGGCGATGAAACATGAGTTCATCACTTCGAACCTGAAACAAAACGGCAATCAATGGAGTGGCGCCACACCCACTCCCCTACCAAGAAAAAGTTTAAAGCCATACCCTCAGCCGGTAAAGTCATGGTTACAGTCTTTTGGGACGCTGAAGGGGTTATTCTGTTCGATGTCCTTCCCCATGGTCAAACGATCAACTCTGAAGTGTATTGTGCTACTCTTCAGAAATTGAAGAAACGACTTCAGCGTGTTCGTAGGCAAAAAAATCTGAACGAACTTCTCCTTCTTCATGACAACGCAAGACCTCACACAAGTCTTCGCACCCGAGAGGAGCTCACAAAACGTCAGTGGACTGTTCTTCCTCATGCACCCTACAACCCCGATCTCGCACCGTCGGATTTCCATATGTTTGGCCCAATGAAGGACGCAATCCGTGGGAGGCACTACGCGGATGATGAAGAAGTTATTGATGCAGTACGACGTTGGCTCCGACATCGACCAGTGGAATGGTACCGTGCAGGCATACAGGCCCTCATTTTAAGGTGGCGTAAGGCCGTAGCATTGAATGGAGATTACGTTGAAAAATAGTGTTGTGTAGCTAAAAGGTTGGGGAATAACCTGGTGTATTTCAATGCTGAATAAAACAACCCCTGTTTCAGAAAAAAAAATGTGTTGCATTACTTATTGAACTGCCCTCGTATTATAGCACAAACGATGGTAAAGGTTTAAAATAAACAGAATTTAGTGAAACTGTGGGCTGTTTTTCATTCGAGACAATACACAAATAACACGGCTCAGAACGTTCTAAATTATTGATAAAGCACTTCTTATTGTCGAGTCGACAGTCAGCGTCTCCTTTGGAAGTCTTTGTCTCGATTATTGATTGTTTTGTGGCCTTGTCCCTACTCATGAGGTTTCTTCATTAACAACCCGCTTCAGTAGCGGCTGTAGTGCCACAGAAGTGACGAAAAGGAACTAAAACACACTACGTTGTATAGGTAGTCGTTAGGGACACAGTTTCAGCTTCTAAAATATGCATGGCAATGTTAACTGAAAACTATGAAATCACAAGCAGATGGCCGTCTAATGACAGCAGCAGTAACATTAGTCACAAAAATTCACCATTCAAAATAGTACTGAACTTAACACAACATCCCCACACAATGCTTAGCTTAATAAAAAATCTAATTAGCCAAAGGGGAGCTCACAATGCCTAGTGCTTCGGACTCAGGGCACACGTGGTGCTAGGTCAAAAATGAACAAAATATTTGCCATCAAATTACCCTCAACGCACGAAATTAAATTTGAAATAGATGGGATTAAGTATTTCTATTAGCTGTACTCTTACCTTCAAATACCTGGATTCATAACAGAATGCGATAGCCCACGACAGCTTGTCTGATCACTTATAATCTGCCACAAGAGCGACGAACTTGGGGCTTTGTAGAAACGTTTCCTCCGGTAGAGGGGAGATATTCCGTTACGACCGTCCAAACCACTCCGCAGTGACATCCTGACCTAGCGAGTCATCTTCGTTCCTGTCTACTGCTTTCATTTTTTACTATACCTCCCCACAAGGTTAAGATAGCAAGGGCTACTCGCTATGTTTGCTAACTCTTGTTGCCCACAGAAACATTTGAAATCCACTTTCACTCAAACATATTAACTCATGGTCATCTATAGGACACGTGAGTAATTGAATAGACTTATTTAAGCAACATAAATGAACAGATTGGCGTATTTCTTCTATAGAGGCTGGTTATCAACTTGACAGAGTAATTTGCATCATGAAACCTGCATTACAAGCACGAAAGATACGCCACAAAAGCGAGGATGTATTTTTAGCCCGAAAGCGGCTCAGGGGGAATCAGTGGTGAGACACTGGGATAACATTCGGGTGGACGGTGGTTCAAATATCCGTCCAGCCATTCAGATTTAGATCTGCCGTGATTTCCTTATGTACTGTAGTCGAATGCGGTGGTTCATTCAAAAAACAGCCAATTTCCATCCCCAAGCTGAGCTTTTGCTCTATCTCTAAGGACTAGATAGTCGACAGGAGGTAAAAGTCTATTGATCAATTTAGTCTCAAAGGTGCATGAATCCATTCAATCTAATTCGGTGTCAAAGTAACACTTCTGTCTTGTTAGAAGTTTCTCAGCGCATGGAAAACTGTGTGCATGGGACATTGTGCTTAACGATAATGACGTACTCTGTGATGAGTACGAATAAAACAGAGGTACTAACGCGATGAAACTATAGCGAGTTTCTAGCTGTGTACTAACAAGTAAGTAAAATGAATACACGACTAGAAGAACAGTATGGCTTCAGAATGAGCAAACGTTCAAGCGATGTAACTGGAATGTTACAAATATTTGGGCACAAATATCTAGAAAAAGGGAGACACGTTTGTGCGGTTTTAGTGGACTTGGAAAAGGCCTTCGACAAAGTTCGGTGGATTAAACGTTTAGATATATTGAAGTATATTGGAGATGACCTGAAAAACAGGAGAGTAATAACGGAACTACACCGAAGAGCCTGTAACACCACAGCTCTTATGCTGTATGGATTTATTTTGTTTTTTTGCTTTATTTAATGTTACATTGTTGATCGTCTGTAAATGTGTTTGAATCGATAACATAAAATTGTGTACTCTTTTCTTTGTCAAACCTTTGATGTCGTGATTTGATTCTATGTAAAGTAGTGTATCTGCAATTTATATTCTTTGTCCCATTTGGAGGGAACAAAACTTACTGTATATGATTGTAATTTTGTGTGAATAATTTTTTGTAGAGATGTCAATATGTGTAAATGTTTTGTTTTATTTAATGCATTTGGTTGCTGTTATGTAAATTGCTGATCCTCACTTAGGGTTCTTAGTGAGTTTGTATGTAAATGGTGTAGTGGTTCCCCTCGGGAACGGAACTGTGTAGCGCGCGCAAATTGTGGTTGGCCTATGTAGAAAAGGTGGAACTGATAGTCAGTCGGGGACGAGCCAGCAGTCGGAGACGAGCTACGAGTTGGAGACGAGCTACGAGTCCGTGCACTGCCATGTAAAAGATGCATACTGTGCTGATTCAGAGAGAGGCTTTTCCTGCTTCTTTCCAAGGCCTCGGATGGATGGATAAATAGCTGGAACTATTCTGGAGTTTGTATCTATCATCGCCACCAAGAAATGACAGAGTCCAGCAATGCTGCCTACAATTCCACCTACCAACATGCAGTTGCCACCACATTGCGCAATCATTGCAACGTAATACTATAATGATTTACAGTGAAGGACCAGCTTAATGGACGTGCTAATGTGCTGAAATATAAAGTAATTTGTATCTGAATTTATGTACCTACCTTGATTTTTCTCCTCATGAATAACACCTCTCAGGTTCCTCTCCGTTTGAGCTAAAGTGATATCCGAGTGTCCTTACTAAAAGAAATTAAAGCCTAGAGTTTTGCTAATTAATGCCTCTTGAACTTAGTAAAAAGAAAGTTAAAGTTAATGTGGCAATAGAGTGAGTTAAAGTAAATGTTATTTGCTCAAAATAATTTTCCTATTAAAACTGCTATTTAAAGTGCTGTTGCTAACTTCAATATTAAAAGTTCTTAAGACTGAGGCTTATAAGGCAAATGATCACATTATTGTCTGTAGTAAATTCTAAAAGGTAAGTCAGTTTCTTGCAATTTTGTCAACAGTGTGTTTCGCTGTAGTAAAAGTGGGAAACTGCAATAGTAGAAAACTATATGTTCATGATTGCTAAGTGTTTGTCTCTCGTGTGTATTAGAAGTGCATATGAATAGTAATGTTATAAAGACCATTCACTTTGTGTAAGCCCTGAAAGTAAAAGTGCGTTTCGCTATCTCTTATAATTTTGCAAATAGTTTGTGCTGCTCTAACTGTTAGCTTCAGTCTTAAAACATATGTGTCAGAGTTCATTGCACTCGCGTGTGGCTAAGTCTAGGTTGTGTTTGTCCGTTATAGTTACTTATACCTACTTTCATAAACGAGAACGTTAATCTTTCTCTTGCCTAATTAGGCTGGCGACCGTTTCCCTTATTCTATAAACAGTATAGCTAGGCAAAATTTTGTTTGTTACTATTCAAATACACTCCTGGAAATTGAAATAAGAACACCGTGAATTCATTGTCCCAGGAATGGGAAACTTTATTGACACATTCCTGGGGTCAGATACATCACATGATCACACTGTAGAACCACAGACACATAGACACAGGCAACAGAGCATGCACAATGTCGGCACTAGTACAGTGTATATCCACCTTTCGCAGCAATGCAGGCTGCTATTCTCCCATGGAGACGATCGTAGAGATGCTGGATGTAGTCCTGTGGAACGGCTTGCCATGCCATTTCCACCTGGCGCCTCAGTTGGACCAGCGTTCGTGCTGGACGTGCAGACCGCGTGAGACGACGCTTCATCCAGTCCCAAACATGCTCAATGGGGGACAGATCGGGAGATCTTGCTGGCCAGGGTAGTTGACTTACACCTTCTAGAGCACGTTGGGTGGCACGGGATACATGCGGACGTGCATTGTCCTGTTGGAACAGCAAGCTCTCTTGCCGGTCTAGGAATGGTAGAACGATGGGTTCGATGACGGTTTGGATGTACCGTGCACTATTCAGTGTCCCCTCGACGATCACCAGTGGTGTACGACCAGTGTAGGAGATCGCTCCCCACACCATGATGCCGGGTGTTGGCCCTGTGTGCCTCGGTCGTATGCAGTCCTGATTGTGGCGCTCACCTGCACGGCGCCAAACACGCATACGACCATCATTGGCACCAAGGCAGAAGCGACTCTCATCGCTGAAGACGACACGTCTCCATTCGTCCCTCCATTCACGCCTGTCGCGACACCACTGGAGGCGGGCTGCACGATGTTGGGGCGTGAGCGGAAGACGGCCTAACGGTGTGCGGGACCGTAGCCCAGCTTCATGGAGACGGTTGCGAATGGTCCTCGCCGATACCCCAGGAGCAACAGTGTCCCTAATTTGCTGGGAAGTGGCGGTGCGGTCCCCTACGGCACTGCGTAGGATCCTACGGTCTTGGCGTGCATCCGTGCGTCGCTGCGGTCCGGTCCCAGGTCGACGGGCACGTGCACCTTCCGCCGACCACTGGCGACAACATCGATGTACTGTGGAGACCTCACGCCCCACGTGTTGAGCAATTCGGCGGTACGTCCACCCGGCCTCCCGCATGCCCACTATACGCCCTCGCTCAAAGTCCGTCAGCTGCATATACGGTTCACGTCCACGCTGTCGCGGCATGCTACCAGTGTTAAAGACTGCGATGGAGCTCCGTATGCCACGGCAAACTGGCTGACACTGACGGCGGCGGTGCACAAATGCTACGCAGCTAGCGCCATTCGACGGCCAACACCGCGGTTCCTGGTGTGTCCGCTGTGCCGTGCGTGTGATCATTGCTTGTACAGCCCTCTCGCAGTGTCCGGAGCAAGTATGGTGGGTCTGACACACCGGTGTCAATGTGTTATTTTTTCCATTTCCAGGAGTGTATTTACGTAATTCTGACTTTCATTTCCGATAAGCCACCTCCGTTAGGAACAACACGGTCAACATAACAAAATTCCTCTCAGAGGGTAACACTGCTCTGTTACTTTATACCATTATTAATCTAACATAATAATTCTGTTTGCAAACTGCCTCCAGTTTCGAGGTTATTGTGTAGCGGTAGCAGTTAGGAGTGTTATAAGCCAAAGAAGCTGGTACGCCTGCCTAGTATCGTGTGGGGTCCCCGTGAGAACCCAGGTGTGTCGCAATACGACCTGTCATGAACTCGACTAATGTCTGAAGTAGTGCTGGAGGGAACTGACACCGTAAATCCAACATGGCTATCCATAAATCCATAAGAGTACCAGACGGTGGAGATCTCTTCTGAATAGCACGTTGCAAGGCTTGATCAATAATGTTCATACCTGGGGACTTTGGTGGCCAGTGGAAGAGTGTTCTTGGAGCCACTCTGTAGCAATTCTGGAAGTGTGGGGTGTCGCATTGTCCAGCTGGAATTGCTCAAGTCCGTCGGAATGCACAGTGGACGTGAATGGATTCAGGTGATCAGACAGGACGCTTCCGTATGTGTGACCTGTCAGAATCATATCTAGACTATCAGGGGTCCAACATCACTCCAACTACACACGCCCCACACCATTACAGAGACTCCAACAGCTTGGTCCACTGCTGACATGCAGGGTCTATGGATTCATGAGGTTGTCTCAATACCTGTACACGTCCATCCGCTCGATACGATTTGAAACGAGAACCGTCCGACTAGGCGACATATTTCCGGTCACCAACAGTCCAATGTCGGTGTTGACGGTCCCTGGAGAGGCATAAGGCTTTGTGTTGTGCAGTCATCAAGGGTACACGAGTGGACCTTCGGCTCTGAAAGCCCAAATTGATGATGTTTTGTTGAATATTTCGCACGCTGACACTTGATAACCCAACATTGAAACCTGCAGCAACCTGCGGAAAGGTTGCACTTCTATCACATTGAACAATTCTCTACAGTCGTCGTTGATCCCGTTCTTGGAGTATCTTTTTCCGGACGCAGCGATATCGGAGATTTGATGTTTTATCGAATTCCTGATATTCAAGGTACACTTGTCAAATAGTCGTACGCGAAATTCCTCATTTCACCATTACCTCGGAAGTGCTGTGTCCCACCGCCCGTGCGCCGACTATAAATCACGTTCAAACTCAGTTAAATCTTGATAACCTGCCATTGTAGCAGCAGTAACCGATGTAACAACTGCGCCAGACACTTGTTGTCTTATATGGGAGTTGCCGACCGCCAGCGCCGTATTCTACCTGTTTACGTTTCTCGGTATTTGAATGCGCATGCCTATATCAGTTTCCTTGGCGCTTCAGCGTAGATTTCTTATTAGTCTCATATCTTTCAGGTAACCAGAAATCCGTGTCAGAGTATGTGAACTTTTGTGCACTCAAACATAGTAACTTTCGAATTTTTCATGTACAAAGAGCACTGTGAGGCATAAAACTTATGTTGCACACAGTACAATTATAGTTGAAACTGGATATACACTGAAGTGCCAAAGAAACTGGTACAGACATGCGTATTCAAATACAGAGATACATGGTGTTTCAAAAATGACCGGTATATTTGAAACGGCAATAAAAACTAAACGAGCAGCGATAGAAATACACCGTTTGTTGCAATATGCTTGGGACAACAGTACATTTTCAGGCAGACAAACTTTCGAAATTACAGTAGTTACAATTTTCAACAACAGATGGCGCTGCGGTCTGGGAAACTCTATAGTACGATATTTTCCCCATATCCACCATGCGTAGCAATAATATGGCGTAGTCTCTGAATGAAATTACCCGAAACCTTTGACAACGTGTCTGGCGGAATGGCTTCACATGCAGATGAGATGTACTGCTTCAGCTGTTCAATTGTTTCTGGATTCTGGCGGTACACCTGGTCTTTCAAGTGTCCCCACAGAAAGAAGTCACAGGGGTTCATGTCTGGCGAATAGGGAGGCCAATCTACGCCGCCTCCTGTATGTTTCGGATAGCCCAAAACAATCACACGATCATCGAAATATTCATTCAGGAAATTAAAGACGTCGGCCGTGCGATGTGGCCGGGCACCATCTTGCATAAACCACGAGGTGTTCGCAGTGTCGTCTAAGGCAGTTTGTACCGCCACAAATTCACGAAGAATGTCCAGATAGCGTGATGCAGTAATCGTTTCGGATCTGAAAAATGGGCCAATGATTCCTTTGGAAGAAATGGCGGCCCAGACCAGTACTTTTTGAGGATGCAGGGACGATGGGACTGCAACATGGGGCTTTTCGGTTCCCCATATGCGCCAGTTCTGTTTATTGACGAAGCCGTCCAGGTAAAAATAAGCTTCGTCAGTAAACCAAATGCTGCCCACATGCATATCGCCGTCATCAATCCTGTGCACTATATCGTTAGCGAATGTCTTTCGTGCAGCAATGGTAGCGGCGCTGAGGGGTTGCCGCGTTTGAATTTTGTATGGATAGAGGTGTAAACTTTGGCGCATGAGACGATACGTGGACGTTGGCGTCATTTGGACCGCAGCTGCAACACGGCGAACGGAAACCCGAGGCCGCTGTCGGATCACCTGCTGCACTAGCTGCGTGTTGCCCTCTGTGGTTGCCGTACGCGGTCGCCCTACCTTTCCAGCACGTTCATCCGTCACGTTCCCAGTCCGTTGAAAGTTTTCAAACAGATCCTTTATTGTATCGCTTTTCGGTCCTTTGGTTACATTAAACCTCCGTTGAAAACTTCGTCTTGTTGCAACAACACTGTATTCTAGGCGGTGGAATTCCGACACCAGAAAAATCCTCTGTTCTAAGGAATAAACCATGTTGTCTACAGCACACTTGCACGTTGTGAACAGCACACGCTTACAGCAGAAAGACGACGTACAGAATGGCGCACCCACAGACTGCGTTGTCTTCTATATCGTTCACATCACTTGCAGCGCCATCTGTTGTTGAAAATTGTAACTACTGTAATTTCGAAAGTTTGTCCGCCTGAAAATATACTGTTGTCCCAAGCATATTGCAACAAACGGTGTATTTCTATAGCTCCTCGTTTAGTTTCTATTGCCGTTTCAAATATACCGGTCATTTTTGAAACACCCTGTACGTAAACAGGCAGAGTACGGCGCTGTAGTCGGTAACGCCTGTATAAGACAAGTGTCTGGTGCAGTCTTACATCGGCTAACGCTGCTACAGTGGCAGAGTATCAAGATTTAACTGAGTTTGGAGGTGGTGTCATAGTCGGCGCACAAGCGATGGGACACAGCATCTCCGAGGTAGCGATGAAGTGGACATTTCGAATACGACCACATGACGAGTGTACCGTGAATATCAGGAATCCGGTAAGACATCAAATCTCCGACTCCGCTACAGCCGGAAAAAGATCCTGCAAGAACGGGACCAATGACGACTGAATAGAATCGTTCAACGTGACAGAAGTGCAACCCTACCGCAAAATGCTGCAGATTTCAATGCTGGGCTACCAACAAGTTCCAGCGTGCGAACCATTCTACAGAACATCATTGATATGGACTTTCGAAGACAAAGGTCCACTCGTGTACCCTTGATGACTGCACAACACAAGCCTTATGCCTCTCCATGGCCCGTCAACACCGACATTGGACTGTTGATGACAGGAAATACGTTGCATAGTCGGACGAGTCTCGTTTAAAATTGTATCGAACGGATGGATGTGTACGGGTATTGAGACA
The DNA here is from genome assembly GCF_023864275.1 of Schistocerca cancellata. Lineage (NCBI taxonomy): Eukaryota > Metazoa > Arthropoda > Insecta > Orthoptera > Acrididae > Schistocerca > Schistocerca cancellata. Next base: position 22,740,989 of record NW_026046729.1, on the reverse strand, counting down.
ACCTCACGAATCCATGGACCCAGAATGTTCAAGTTAGTGGAGTCTGTAATGGTATGGGGCATGTGTAGTTGGAGTGATGCGGGACCCCTGGTACGTCTAGATATGACTCCGACAGGTGAGACATGGAAGCATCCCGTCTGATCATTAGCATCCATTCATCTACATCTACATCTACATTTATACTCCGCAAGCCACCCAACGGTGTGCGGCGGAGGGCACTTTACGTGCCACTGTCATTACCTCCCTTTCCTTTTTCAGTCGCGTATGGTTCGCGGGAAGAACGACTGCCGGAAAGCCTCCGTGCGCGCTCGAATCTCTCTAATTTTACATTCGTGATCTCCTCGGGAGGTATAAGTAGGTAGAAGCAATATATTCGATACCTCATACAGAAACGCACCCTCTCGAAACCTGGACAGCAAGCTACACCGCGATTCAGAGCGCCTCTCTTGCAGAGTCTGCCACTTGAGTTTGCTAAACACCTCCGTAACGCTGTCACGCTTACCAAATAACCCTGTGACGAAACGCGCCGCTCTTCTTTGGATCTTCTCTATCTCTTCTGTCATCCCGACCTGGTACGGATCCCACACTGATGGGCAATACTCAAGTATAGGTCGAACGATTGTTTTGTAAGCCATCTCCTTTGTTGATGGACTACATTTTCTAAGGACTCTCCCAATGAATCTCAACTTGGCACCTGCCTTAGCAACAATTAATTTTATATGATTAATCCACTTCAAATTGTTCCGCACGCATACTCCCAGATATTTTACAGAAGTAACTGCTACCAGTGTTTGTTCCGCTATCATATAATCATACAATGAAGGATCGTCTGTTCTATGTATTCGCAGTACATTACATTTGTCTATGTTAAGGGTCAGTTGCCACTCCCTGCACCAAGTGCCTAGCCGCTGCAGATATTCCTGCATTTCGCTGCAATTTTCTAGTGCTGCAACATCTCTGTATATTACAGCATCATGCGCGAAAAGCCGCATGGAACTTCCGACACTATCTACTTATATTGTGAACAGCAATGGTCCTGTAACACTCCCCTATGGCACTCCAGAGGTTACTTTAACGTGTGTAGACGTCCCTCCATTGAGAACAACATGCTGTGTCCTGTTTGCTAAAAACTCTTCAATCCAGCCACACAGCTGGTCTGATATTCCGTAGGCTCTTACTCTGTTTATCAGGCGACAGTGCGGAACTGAATCGAACGCCTTCCGGAAGTCAAGGAAAATGGCATCTACCTGGGAGCCTGTATCTAATATTTTCTGGTTCTCATGAACAAAAAAAAGCGAGTAGGGTCTCTCACGTCCTTTGTGCATTCCGACGGACTTAAGCAATTCCATCAGGACAATGCGACACCCCACACTTCCAGAATTGCTACAGAGTGGCTCCAAGAACACTCTTCAGAGTTTAAATACTTCCACTGGCCACCAAACTCCCCAGACATGAACATTATTGAGCAAGTCTTGCAACGTGCTGTTCAAAAGAGATCACCACCCACTCGTACTCTTATGGATTTATGGACAGCCCTGCAGGTTTCATGGTGTCAGTTCCCTCCAGCACTGCATCAGACATTAGTCGAGTCCATGCCACGTCGTGTTGCGGCACTTCTGCGTGCTCGTGGGGTCCCTACACGATATTGGGCAGGTGTACCAGTTTCTGTGGCTCTTCAGTGTATATTTCAGCGAATGATGGGATGCTTCATTTGAAAAACAGCCAGTTTTCATCCCCAAACCGAGCTTTTGCTCTGTCTCTAATGACTAGATAGTCGACGGGAAGTCAGTCTCTAGACATCCTTAAATTTAGTCTCCAAAATGCATGATTCCATACAACTTTATTCTGCGTCAAAGTAAAGCTTCTGTCCTTTTGCAATTTTTTCAGTGCAGGGAAAATTGCGCTTAATAATAATGATGTACACTGTGGTAAGTACGAGTAATAACAGAGTTTCTAACGCGATGAAACTTTAGCGAGTACTAGCTTCGCCGCAAGTAAAATGAATAGACGCCTAGAGGAACAGTATGGCTTTAGAATGAGCAAAAGTACAAGCGATGTAACTGGAATGTTACTAATATTTGTGCACAAATGCCTGGAAGAAAGAGAGGGAAGTTTGTGCGGTTTTAGTTGACTTGGGAAAGGGCTTTGACAAAGTTCGATTGACTAAATGTTTATATATACTGAATCGTACCGGAAATTATATGGAGAAATGGAGAGTAATAAACGATCTATATGCTACCCAGTAAATGAGGATTCGAAATGAGATGACAGAAGAAACTGGAACTGAGAGAGAGCGTAGACAAGTCCGTTATCTTTCTCCTGTTTCGTTTAATATGTGTTAAGATAGTTTCATTACATAAAAGAGCGATATGAGAATGGGAGGAAGCATTATCGAAAGTATCAGATTTGCTGGTGACTTGGTATTAGTATATCAAAATGAAAAGGCAATGCACAACATGTTAAAACAAATGAACTCCCCTGCCGGGGTGGCCGAGCGGTTCTAGGCGCTACAGTCCGGAACCGCGCAACTACTACGGTCGCAGGTTCGAATCCTGCCTCTGGCATGGATGTGTGTGATGTCCTTAGGTTAGTTAGGTTTAAGTAGTTCTAAGTTCTAGGGGACTGATGACCTCAGAAGTTAAGTCCCATAGTGCTCAGAGCCATTTTGAAATGAACGCCAGTTGTGAGAAATATGGACTGAAGATAAATGTGAGAAAGACAAAGGCAATGGTTTTTTTCTTGGAAATAGACAGAGATAAATGTGAAAATTTGTGATGCAAAAGAGGCAGCCAGAGTTGCAGCTAAAATGGATATTTATTAGTTGATGACCGGTTTCGGGCTATGCCCACTCTCAAACCAACAAATGTCTTTCATTGGTTGGTTTGAGAATGGGCATAGCCCAAAACCGGTCACCGACTAAAGAAACATCCATTTTAGTTGCAATACTGGCTGTCTCCCTCTGCATCATAATCCAAAACGAGATGATGTCCCACATTACTCAGCACGCTGAAGTTATGCAAGTGAAAATTTATGAGGAGTTAGTGAAACAAGTTGATAACTTAAGGAACCTAGGATACAAAATAATCAGTAACAGGAATCGTAATTACGAAATAAAAACAAGGATAGCTATTTTCCGTAAAATACGCGTTTTGCAGAAAGGCGTGTATTTTCTTCAATCATTAAAGTATGAAGTGTTTTGTATGGAAACTTGCCTTGTACGGTGCAGCAAAATGGACTCTGCGACAGAGAAAAGAGAAATATTTAGAGAATTCTAAGGTGTGAATTTGGAGAATGAGCGGTGTGAAATGCACAAATAAAGTAATCAATGAGATTATGTTATACTGGGTGAATAAGGAAATAGAAGTAAAAACTACATTTAAGAAGAAGAAAATTTGATAGGTTACCGAAAGACAGAAGTCTATATAATAAAAGACTGGTGAGTAGGAAGAGGACCAGAGGAAGAAGATGGTGGCATCTGATTGACGACATCAAGGTAAATAAATGAATGACGTGCAACTACGGAAAGGATGGTAGAAAAGCGAACTTTTAATGATAAACCATCATCATTGAACATGGAAATAAACAGCTACTCTATAAATGTGACTGAGAACACAGTGAATTAATTCGCTGTAACATTGGACAAGTGATCAGTTTTTCTTTGATTTCTTTGATGCGTTTAGCAATTGTTTGTTTTTAAACATGACAATCTTTTTGTTCGATTTTTAACGAAGTAAGTAACAAAAAGCGCTTCAACATAATGTATGAAGCATGAGTATACCAATGAAGAGGAATAAAGAAGGTAAAATTTAAAACAGAAGCTACGGTTTTGAGGAATTCCATTTTCTGTTATTTGTGTTTGTAGACAATGATAGTCACAAACAGAACGCTATTGAGACAGACAGACACACACACACACACACACACACACACAGAGAGAGAGAGAGAGAGAGAGAGAGAGAGCGATCAGTAAGACAGAAACTGACTTCCGAATACTTAAAAACGAATTTTCGGAGCTTTGCTCTGACACGAGTTTATTTTTTAATGGATTTCAAAGAGATTTACGTTATTCAATTAACGGCACTCGGAAAACAATCCTTGCGTGGCTGTTTACGTTAAAACTTTCATTCTTTATCAGAACAAATGGAAATATATGTTGAATTTAGCATTTTTGGCTATATTGAAATATGAAATTGCGTTTCAGGCAATGGACCGACGATGACCATTGTTCCCATTTATAATCAAGTTACGGAAAAAGCATGAAATGACATTTCGTCCACTTCCGTGCAGCTGTAATATAAATTTGATTCTAATCTTCTAAAAATTCAGATGTGTGTTGTTCCGAAGTAGTACGTAAAATAATGGAACATCCAGAGCGACGTCTGCTACCACCAAGCAAACGGACCAGACAACATACAGTTCATTCGATCGCTGCTCCCTAATGCACGAAGCGGAATTTAACTCTTCTTCAGTTACGTCATATCACTGCGGGAGAAGTAGCAGCTCCCCTTTATTCAGTTGCTTTTGTGTGGGAGTCTTTTTGTACATGTTCATTAACCTGCGTCAAGAAAAAAGCAAAAAAGAACTATCATGAATGATACTGCATACCAATGGTGTTGGTATGTCAAACGTACGAAGTGCAACGTTTTCTCTCTAAATAAAGGAAAAGAGTTATGAATGTTCATAGAAAAGTAGATGGTAACTTCCCAAATCTGACAATGAATTCGTTATAAGTGAAGTATTGACTGTGGGAACACAGGAAAAGGAAACAGTCGGAGTGTCTGAGATCTGGTGTTACAGGATGATGATGAAAATTAGATGGACTGACAAAGAATCAAGAGATTCTCCGCAGTGAAGAAAGGAAAATGTGAAAAAAAACGGACAAGAAGAAGGACAGGATGATAAGACATGTGTTAATACATCAGGGGTTAACATCCGTGGTCCTCTATGGAGCTGTGGAGGATAAAAATTGTAGGGGAAGACAGAGTCTGGATTATATCCAACAAATGATTGTGGACGTAGAGTGCAAGTGCTACTCAGAGAAGAAGAGGTTGTAAGTAGGCTGTTTATGTGTTTGTATGTTGGCAGCGGTACGTAGCGCTCTGCATTAATATCTGTGACAGCTCTGTGCGCACTCTGTAAGAGACTCTGTGGCTGGTCGGACTAGCGGTTGGAAGTTAACAGTCAGCGGTCATGACAGTTGGAGGTAAACAGCCAACAGTGATGAAAGTTGGGAGTGAGTACTCAGCATTGATGGAGGTTAGAGGTTAATTATTATCAGTGTTGGAGGTTTGCAGTATTAGCGCGAGCGGACGGTCTGAATGTGTATTACGATTTATTACTGATGATTATATAATTTTTGAACTGGTTGTCACATTCTTAAGGTAAATACATTGTTTGCTCTGCAACAAAATCTTTCCTTTGCTAATCACATGCCTATCAGTAGTTAGAGCCTTCAGTAGTTAGAATCTTTTATTTAGCTGGCAGTATTGGTGCTTGCGGCATTGCTGTAGTTCGTGGAATGAAGATTTTTGTGAGGTAACTGACTTATGAAATGTATAGGTTATGTCAGGATTTCTTCTTATTCAAGGCCATTCTTTTGAGTTAATTTGAAAGCAGTCAGATCGAGTTAGCGTTGAATATTATGAGTGATTGATTAATAGGAAAAGTTTGAGTTCTGTTTCTCAGGGCAAATTCCGTAGGTCAGTGTAGAAATGTTAAGATTAAGAAAAGAGAAAGTGGGCTCAGTACGTTCAGTTTCACTCAGCAGCTTAAGAACATTGAGTAAGCATTCAGCAGTCCAAGTAAGTAAAAATTAATAAAGAAGTTACAAGGTGTGCACAAGAAAAGAATTCGTGGCGGGCCACATCGAACCATTTCGAAGAAATGTGACTATGAATTTGCTCTTATCAGTAATAACCACAACTGTCAATAGATGTAGAGTTTTGTCTGAAATTTGAACTGCTCCGTCGCTTAACAATTTCAACGCATGTTTTCCATATTAAATTCTCTGCTTAGGAAATTAATGTTTCACATGAAAATATGGTTATAACTTTCTGACTAGCGTTGTTACAATCTAGTCTTCTTGTTACACGAAGTATTAACGAGACATGGCGTTGTACAAGGTGGTGAAGTGAAGACATCTCATGAATGAACCAATACTCAAAAATGTTACGTCATTTCAATGTGACATTGCTAACGGCTTGCTTATAGTTATCCATCGTAGCAGAACGAAAATTTTACGACTAAATATGCCTGAAGAAACTTTATATTTTTCACTTCCCTCGGATTTACCGCGATTAAATCTCGTGGTTGTAAAAACTGAGAAGTGGACTGTATCCGGAGCTTTAACGACGATGTTTCTCCGTGGTAGAAATCTGAGAGACTAGTCACAAGGTACAGTCATACATTTGAACATATCTTTCGGTTCATTCGTAGCGGTTGTTGTGGGTACAGTGCTGCGGATTAGGTGGTAGAAATCTGTTGGGGCCCTTATGGATAGGTACAAATACTATGTGCATTAGGAGGGGTGCATTCGCTAGAAACGTGTGCAGCGTACGTGCTGTTTATTTGTTTACTCTACACGAAGTCTTCTCTTGTATCGAAACAGATACATTACAGCTCACTTTGTTGACTTACGTACAGAGTGACAATAATTATTGAACTATATGAAATAAAATCATCATAACTTCTGAGCAGTTTGCGTTAGGACGTTCAAACTGCACGGCTGGCCGCGGGGCACGATGGGAATCAGAATGGTTTAGTGTAGCGACGAAGCCCACTTTCATTTCGATGGGTTCGCCAATATGCAAAATTGGCGCGTTTGGGGAACCGAAAATCCGCATTTTGTGATCGAGAAGTCTCGTCACGCTCAACGGATGACTGTGTGGTGTCCAGTGTCAATCGGTGCGATATTCCTTATGGCACGGTGACTATCGAACGGCACGTAAAGGTTTTGGAAGATGATTCCATCCTCATTATGCAAAGTGACCCTGATTTCGACAAGATGTGGTTAATGCAAGGCGGAGCTCGACCTCATCGAAGCAGAAGAGTGTTTAATGTCCTGGAGGAGGTCTTTGGGGGACCAAATTCTGGCTCTGAGGTACTCAGAGGCCACTGGCATGAGCCTCGATTCGCCGCCATATTCTACGGAACACTGACGACTCCTTTTTGTGGGACTATAGTAAAGACAGGATGTATACCAATAACCCCAAAACCATTGCTGGAGTGAAAACAGCCATACCGGCAGTCATCGACAGCATCGATGTTTCGACATTTCAGCTGGTCACACAAAATTTCGCTGTTCGTCTGCACTCAATCGTCACCAATGATGGCAGGCCTATCGAACATATCATAACCTAAATCCCAATATTTGTAGTGACGTTTACATGTTGAATAAAGTGTGTGCACACCGTAATTTGTTACTAATTTTCGTTTTTTTTCGTATAGTTCAATAACTGTCACCCTGTTAAGATACACTGCGAGGAACGGAACCAGTGTGCTTGTAGATAAACGAAAACCACACCGATCAATTGGTTTTTACCCTTCGGTTTCTCCCAGGCAACCCCATACGATTTCTTTCACGCCTACTCTCTGTCTCAACGCACAGCACTCTAGATAGACAGGGAAGTTAGCCAGACCTGGAACCAGTACGCGCGTCGTGTTACCTGAGAGCTACACGACAATATTTTATTTACCACTACATAGCCAGAGTAATTGTTCAGCGTATAGCAATGTTGCAAATACAGGGACCATCTGTGTACCATGGCGAACATCTTGCAAATACAGGGTGTTTCAAAAATGACCGGTATATTTGAAACGGCAATAAAAACTAAACGAGCAGCGATAGAAATACACCGTTTGTTGCAATATGCTTGGGACAACAGTACATTTTCAGGCGGACAAACTTTCGAAATTACAGTAGTTACAATTTTCAACAACAGATGGCGCTGCAAGTGATGTGAAAGATATAGAAGAGAACGCAGTCTGTGGGTGCGCCACTCTCTACGTCGTCTTTCTGCTGTAAGCGTGTGCTGTTCACAACGTGCAAGTGTGCTGTAGACAACATGGTTTATTCCTTAGAACAGAGGATTTTTCTGGTGTTGGAATTCCACCGCCTAGAACACAGTGTTGTTACAACAAGACGAAGTTTTCAACGGAGGTTTAATGTAACCAAAGGACCGAAAAGCGATACAATAAAGGATCTGTTTGAAAAATTTCAACGGACTGGGAACGTGACGGATGAACGTGCTGGAAAGGTAGGGCGACCGCGTACGGCAACCACAGAGGGCAACGCGCAGCTAGTGCAGCAGGTGATCCGACAGCGGCCTCGGGTTTCCGTTCGCCGTGTTGCAGCTGCGGTCCAAATGACGCCAACGTCCACGTATCGTCTCATGTGCCAGAGTTTACACCTCTATCCATACAAAATTCAAACGCGGTAACCCCTCAGCGCCGCTACCATTGCTGCACGAGAGTCATTCGCTAACGATATAGTGCACAGGATTGATGACGGCGATATGCATGTGGGCAGCATCTGGTTTACTGACGAAGCTTATTTTTACCTGGACGGCTTCGTCAATAAACAGAACTGGCGCATATGGAGAATCGAAAAGCCCCATGTTGCAGTCCCATCGTCCCTGCATCCTCAAAAGTACTGGTCTGGGCCGCCATTTCTTCCAAAGGAATCCTTGGCCCATTTTTCAGATCCGAAACGATTACTGCATCTCGCTATCTGGACATTATTCGTGAATTTGTGGCGGTACAAACTGCCTTAGACGACACTGCGAACACCTCGTGGTTTATGCAAGATGGTGCCCGGCCACATCGCACGGCCGACGTCTTTAATTTCCTGAATGAATATTTCGATGATCGTGTGATTGCTTTGGGCTATCCGAAACATACAGGAGGCGGCGTGGATTGGCCTCCCTATTCGCCAGACATGAACCCCTGTGACTTCTTTCTGTGGGGACACGTGAAAGACCAGGTGTACCGCCAGAATCCAGAAATAATTGACAGCTGAAGCAGTACATCTCATCTGCATGTGAAGCCATTCCGCCAGACACGTTGTCAAAGGTTTCGGGTAATTTCATTCAGAGACTACGCCATATTATTGCTACGCATGGTGGATATGTGGAAAATGTCGTACTATAGAGTTTCCCAGACCGCAGCGCCATCTGTTGTTGACAATTGTAACTACTGTAATTTCGAAAGTTTGTCTGCCTGAAAATGTACCTTTGTCCCAAGCATATTGCAACTAACGGTGTATTTCTATCGCTGCTCGTTTAGTTTTTATTGCCGTTTCAAATATACCGGTCATTTTTGAAACACCCTGTATGTTCTGTGTAGGAATCTAACTGTTCAGAAGATAATAAGAACGGATAAACTAAAAAGTCTCGGCTAGCAGAGAAACTGCGCAACCGAAGTTATTTAATACGATAATCAGCGATTTCACAGTAGCGAGATATTTGGTACCCTATCACATCGTACGCCAACATAGAGCTGTTTATACTTGATTTCCCTGATGTGTTCCAGTAATGCTATTGTTAGTGCGCTACAGTGATAAAAGAACAGAGTATAGGTTTCTAATCAGGGCCCGGAAGGTAGTTAGTGGACTACGTTCCTTAAAGGTAAGGATATTTCTTTCATTTTTGCGCTTCAATCGCAACAGATTCTTGATATTCAAAGTAGTGTAAAACAAACATTCAAAGCTGAAACAAAAACTGCAGTTGGTGTTATCAGAAACAGATGATCATGATCGGTTTGATGCTTTCGAAGGGGACCTTGATGTTTTGCTGGTTGATGATGATGATGATGATACTGATGGTGCTTCCGTCAGCTGGAGGATGATCATTAGATGACCAGCTCTCGGTAAAGCAGTGATAATCGGTGTTCAAACGCAACGAACTGATAATGAATAAGCAACTGAACACAATGAATATTTAAATGCAACGGAATTAATTTCATGTTATTTAAACAAAAATGCAAACATGGATAACGTTTCATTGCATTATTGACAACCACACCGTCTGCTCGCTAGGCTTAAATATTCTACCATTCCTGAAGAAGTAGCAGACCTTGGTACTTACCTGTGATCTTGATCCTAATATGCTTCAACCAAACAAGAACGCTGAATTTAAACGAATCTATGCTACATCAAAAAGGAGTACAAACGTCTCAAAAATGAGATCGACAGGAAGTGCAACAAATGGCTAAGAAGGGACGGCTAGAGGACAAATGTAAGGATCTAGAGGCGCATATCACTAGGTGTAAGATAGATACTGCCTACGGGAAAATTAAAGAGACCTTTGGAGAAAGGAGAACCACTTGCATGAATATCAAGAGCTCAGATGGAAATTCAGTTTTAAGCAAGAAGGGAAAGCAGAAAGGTGGAAGGAGTATATAGAGGGTCTATACAAGGGCGATATTCTTGAGGACAATATTATGGAAATGGAAGAGGATGTAGATGAAGATGAAATAGGAGATATGATACTGCGTGAAGAGTTTGACAGAGCACTGAAAAACCTAAGTCGAAACAAGGCCCCGGGAGTAGACAACAGTCCATTTGAACTACTGACAGCCTTGGGAGGACCAGGCGTAACAAAACTGTACTATCTAGTGAGCAAGATGTACGAGACAGCGAAATACCCTCAGACTTCCAATCTCAAAGGAAGCAGGTGTTGACAGATGTGAAAATTACTGAACTATCAGATTAATAAGCCACGGCTGCAAAATACTAACACAAATTCTTTACAGACGAATGGAAAAACTGGTAGAAGCCGACCTCGGGGAAGATCAGTTTGGATTCCGTGGAAATATTGGAAGACGTGAGGCAATACTGACCCTACGACTTACCTTAGAAAATAGATTAAGGAAAGGCAAACCAACGTTTCTAGCATTTGTAGACTTACAGAGAAAGCTTTTGACAATATTGACTGGAATATTCTCTTTCAAATTCTAAAGGTCGCAGGGGCAAAATACAAGGAGCGAAAGGTTATTTACAATTTGTACAGAAACCAAATGGCACTTATAAGAGTCGAGGGACATGAAAGGGTAGCAGTGGTTGGGAAGGGAGTGAGACAGGGTTGTAGCCTCTCCCCGATGTTATTCAATCTGTATAATCATCAAGCAGTAAAGGAAACAAAAGAAATATTGGGAGTAGGTATGAAAATCCATGGAGAAGAAATAAAAACTTTGAGGTTCGCCGATGACACTGTAATTCTGTCAGATGCAGCAAAGGGCTTGGAAGAGCAGTTGGACGGAATGGACAGTGTCTTGAAAGGAGGATATAAGATAAACATCAACAAAAGGAAAACGAGGATATTGGAATGTAGTCGAATTAAAAATCGGGTGATGGTGTGGGAATTAGATTAGGAAATGAGACACTTAAAGTAGCAAATGAGTTTTGCTATTTGGGGAGCAAAATAACTGATAATGGTAGAAGTGGAGAGGATATAAAATGTAGACTGGCAATGGCAAGGAAAGCGTTTCTGAAGAAGAGGAAGTTGTTAACATCGAGTATAGATTTAAGCGTCAGGAAGTCGTTTCTGAAAGTATTTGCATGGAGTGTAGCCATGTATGGAAGCGAAACGTGGGCGATGAATAGCTTAGACAAGAATAGAATATAAGCTTTCGAAATGTGGTATTGAATAGAATTGTGGAGAAGAGGAGTTTGTGGCACAACTTGACTAGAAGAAGGGATCGGTTGGTAGGGCATATTTTGAGGCATCAAGGGATCACCAATTTATTACTGGAGGGCAGCGTGGAGGGTAAAAATCGTAGAGAAAGCCCAAGAGATGAATACACTAAACAGATTCAGAAGGATGTAGGTTGCATTAGGTGCTGGGAGATGAAGAAGGTTGTACAGGATAGGGTAGCATGGAGAGCTGTATCAAACTAGTATCTGGACTGAAGACTACAACAACAACATGCTACATCTAGTCACCAGTATTCGTGCAACTGACTTAATTGGTCCTGACGTCATGGTTACCAAAACTCTCGCATCTTACAGCACAAATCACCTTGTACTAATTCTTAGGACGTAATCCACGTATATTATAATAATGGATGTATGTATGTATGTGTGTATGTTACATATCCCCCCAAAAATCACTGGACCGATTCAACCAAACTGGTTATCATGTACTTTACTGTCAAACAATAATCTCTGTGCGGGTACGAACCACCTACCTATTATAGTTCAGGAGATATGACGCCATAAACAATGAAATACATCAAAAATGGGCACATTACATTTAAATTTATTATTTCTTTGCTAACTAACTGTGTTCGCAACACATTTTGCAGATAGTATGCACGTATGCCGCTGAACGTACCTACGCAAATGTATCATTGTACGGCACGTACTTCAAGAGATATAACATTATAAACACTGAGACGCGAGAAAAAAATGCCGCATCATGCATCAATTTTTAATACGTTTATTCGTAATTACTAAGACACTTCTACAGTCGAGTTGTCTTAGGGAATTCCCTGTCAATAGAACTGTGAGGAGGCGTTGCCATAGAGACGTTAACAAACTCGCGTTGTAGACACGCGAAACAGCTGCATCCAGAGTACGGAAAATGTCCGGGATACGGTACATAATACATATTTCTTCCATAATTTCAAAGGTATTCCACGAGTGCACAGAAATAAAATTTTTTCGATATTTCAACACGAACTAGTTCATTTTTATTTGTTTCCGTTTCCAACAGAGAACTGTCAAAACGACTACCAGGGCAATGCCGGGTTTGTCAGCTGGTAACTTTGTACTCAGACAGAATGTCTGGTTTAATAAAGAACGAATCGAAGCTACGGACATTGGCAGCACGTGGTGGAGAAGTGTGAATCAAATCTTCAATACAGGCTAATAAAACAAGAGGAATACACGAATGCATCATTCAGATGTGGCAAAATTTATATCCCAATTACTATAAAATAAAAGCACACGTCATCATCAACATCTCGCACATTGTTCGCCCAGTCAGAAAAGAGAGAACTCTTTAAGCAAAAGCCACTAAGCCAATTTTTCATTTAGACCGTATTTAAAAAATCGAATTTACAGTAGAAATCACGCGATACACAATGGTCAGCTGATACTAAAAACGAACTCTTTGGGTCCTTTCGCATTCTACACACACTTGTCACGAAGGCCTGGTTTCCTCACAATAAAAATAAAAATAAAAAAACCTCAAAACTGAATCAAATTATCGACCACTTGCGATACCAAAGCGAGGGAACATTATTATCACCTAAAAGCCACACGGGTTCCGGCGTCGTTAATGTCTACTTGGTCAGTCACGGGTCTTACGGCTCACTAGCCACCATGTGGTACGCAAAATTTCGGATTTACGAGGACTTTCCCCTCCAGGAAGTTACTAGTGCACTACACATATCACTGTCACAAATTTTCAAATGGTCACGAAGTATGTGGCTGAGAAGCAACAAGAACAGCATGAGAATTCACAAAAAGAGTAAAAGTAAGAAGCGATAACCAACACACTGGCACACTAATTTACGAAACATTCTTTAAGCAATGCAAGGCAAGGCATTCGTCAGATATAAGAGGAAAGTAACATTACGGTTTCTCAGATCCTCATGAGATTGGAAGAAATCTCATTCAGAAGACTTTATTTATCACTTCCATGAGTTATTTACAGCGACGGATGCAACTGATATGTGACATTAAATGGCAAAAGTGAATATAAAGCTAAAGCTCGCTCTCTAACGGTACATCGAATCGTTCTAGAGACTTCGACAGTGATCTGTAAAAAGGAGGGTAGCTGCTGAGGTACGGGCTTTGTTAGTCCTACACTGGTGTTCATCCATGACACAAGTGCCTGTAAATTGCTGACGAGAATTCTGAAAATAGCCTTAACCTAGTTACTCGAAATTTGCTGTCCACTCCTCCACATTTCAGCTCGCTGTGGTTGAAAAATAAACGCTTATTCACTACTTCAAGTGACTAAGGAAGTGTCTAAAAAGTTAAAAGTCACTGTTTATGATAAATAAATACACACACACACACACACACACACACACACACAAACACACACACACAAACACAAATCTATATATACACCTATGGATAGGTACTACATATCAGCGGACTCAGTAATCATTACACATCCTGAGAGAAGAGAATGGGGCGCTCCACCGAACTCATGGGTTTCGAACGAGGTCAGGTGATTGGTTGTCACTTGTGTCACACGTCTGTACACGAGACTTTTCACACCCCTAAACGTTCCTAGGTCCACTGTTTCCGATGTGATAACGAAGTGGTAACGTGAAGGCACACGTACAGCATAAAATCGTACAGGCAGACCTCGTCTGTTGACTAACAGAGATCGCCGACAGTTGGAGACGGTCGTAATGTTTTATAGGCAGTAATCTGCCAAGACCTTCACACAGGAATTCCAAACCGCATCAGGATCCACTGCAAGTTGGGCGGGAGGTGACAAAAGTTGGATTTCATGGTCGTGCGGCTGCTCATAAGCCACACAACACTGAGGTACATGCCAAACGACGCCTCGCTTGGTGTAAGGAGCGTAGAAAACAGCAACCAGCCACTATTAATACTGCTATTTATTTATATAAATAGCGCCGTTAATTGTACACAGCCACGGTCTCACCATGTCAGTTTTAGACAAAATAGCATTAAAAATTTTACGACTGAACAGTAGAAAAACCTTGTGTGGAGTAACGAATCAGAGTACACAATGTGTCGATCCGATGCCAGGGAGTGGGTATGGCGAATGCCCGGTAAACGTCATTTGTCAGCATATGTAGTGCCAACAGTAAAAGTCGGAGGTGGTGATGTTATGGTGTGGTCGTGTTTTTAAGGGAGGGGCTTGCACCCCTTGTTGTTTTGCGTGGCACTATCACAGCACAGGCCTACACTGATGTTTTAAGCACATTCTTGCTTCCCACCTTTGAAGAGCAATTCGGGGATGGCGACTGCCTCTTTCAACACGATCGAGCACCTGTTCATAATTCAAGACCTGTGGCGGAGTGTTTACACGACAGTAACATCCCTGTCATGGACTGGCCTGCACAGATTCCTGACCTGAATCCTATAGAACACCTTTGGGATGTTTTGGAACTCCGACTTCGTCAGTCCTCTCCGAGCGACATCGATATCTCTCCTCA
Source organism: Schistocerca cancellata (assembly GCF_023864275.1). Lineage (NCBI taxonomy): Eukaryota > Metazoa > Arthropoda > Insecta > Orthoptera > Acrididae > Schistocerca > Schistocerca cancellata. The sequence goes on along the minus strand of NW_026046729.1, from coordinate 22,725,845 downwards.
GTGCAGCATTCCGTGAAGAATGGGCTGCCGTTCCCCAAGAAATCTTCTGAAACGGCAGTAAAAACTAAACGAGCAGCGATAGAAATACACCGTTTGTTGCAATATGCTTGGGACAACAGTACATTTTCAGGCAGACAAACTTTCGAAATTACAGTAGTTACAATTTTCAACAACAGATGGCGCTGCTGTCAGGGAAACTCTATAGTACGATATTTTCCACATATCCACCATGCGTAGCAATAATATGGCGTAGTCTCTGAATGAAATTACCCGAAACCTTTGACAACGTGTCTGGCGGAATGGCTTCACATGCAGATGAGATGTACTGCTTCAGCTGTTCAATTGTTTCTGGATTCTGGCGGTACACCTGGTCTTTCAAGTGTCCCCACAGAACGAAGTCACAGGGGTTCATGTCTTTTTGAGGATGCAGGGACGATGGGACTGCAACATGGGGCTTTTCGGTTCCCCATATGCGCCAGTTCTGTTTATTGACGAAGCCGTCCAGGTAAAAATAAGCTTCGTCAGTAAACCAAATGCTGCCCACATGCATATCGCCGTCATCAATCCTGTGCACTATATCGTTAGCGAATGTCTCTCGTGCAGCAATGGTAGTGGCGCTGAGGGGTTGCCGCGTTTGAATTTTGTATGGATAGAGGAGTAAACTCTGGCACATGAGACGATTCGTGGACGTTGGCGTCATTTGGACCGCAGCTGCAACACGGCGAACGGAAACCCGAGGCCGCTGTTGGATCACCTGCTGCACTAGCTGCGCGTTGCCCTCTGTGGTTGCCGTACGCGGTCGCCCTACCTTTCCAGCACGTTCATCCGTCACGTTCCCAGTCCGTTGAAATTTTTCAAACAGATCCTTTATTGTATCGCTTTTCGGTCCTTTGGTTACATTAAACCTCTGTTGAAAACTTCGTCTTGTTGCAACAACACTGTGTTCTAGGCGGTGGAATTCCAACACCAGAAAAATCCTCTGTTCTAAGGAATAAACCATGTTGTCTACAGCACACTTGCACGTTGTGAACAGCACACGCTTACAGCAGAAAGACGACGTACAGAATGGCGCACCCACAGACTGCGTTATCTTCTATATCTTTCACATCACTTGCAGCGCCATCTGTTGTTGAAAATTGTAACTACTGTAATTTCGAAAGTTTGTCCGCCTGAAAATGTACTGTTGTCCCAAGCATATTGCAACAAACGGTGTATTTCTATCACTGCTCGTTTAGTTTTTATTGCCGTTTCAAATATACCGGTCATTTTTGAAACACCCTGTATATATATATATATATATATATATATATATATATATATATATATATATGTGTGTGTGTGTGTGTGTGTGTGTGAGTGTGTGTGTGTGTGTGTGTGTTTGTGTGTGTCCTCAGCTCTTGGCACAGTTTAGAATCTATATCTCCTCAGCGATGCATTATTTATAAATTCCTTTTCTGAAATTGTTTGAATAATTCAAAAGGCAGTTCATTTTACCCGGATGTGAAAAGTGTTAGTGCTCTGCTCGCCATACGGATTTACAGTAACGGTGGCGGGCAAAGCGTGCGAGGCCGAAATGGATGAGGCAGTTAAATTAGTTGCAGTTCACACTAAAGTTCATTTTTAATCACACATTGAAACAAACACTGAAATAACTTAAGTGGCTTGTCTGTGCACTCAAGGCCACTGCTCTTCAAATATCCCCTTTATGAGTCTTGTAAATATCTGGACTGGACAAATATGTCACAGAGTTGCGTGCTACACTGTACAGCTATCAACTCAAGTTGGAGGTAAAAGCGAGCAGACAAAAGCGAGAACGGTCTGAGAAAGAAATCGAAATCAGTCACCATGGTGCTAAGTCTTGGAATCTCTTTGAGAAATCACGATGAAATGTTTGGATTACTGAAACGTAGTCAGTCACGTCTGGTGCACAAATGACTGCCGTGAGTTACGGGAAATGTTTCATGTCCTGAACCTGAAAGTGATTTTTCCATAGGACGAATTTCTGTTTCATAACACCAGTTATGTCCGCCATATCTCTCACCAAATGATTCTCATCTTGCATATACATGAAGTTCCCGTAAGAGCGTGCAAAAATTTAATAGGACCTACAGAATGCTGCATTGAACGATTTGAGGTAGGGTAGCTGGGGTCGGAGAGGTCAGTTTAAGAAGATACGGAAGTAAATCTGTCTACCGTTTTGTCTAGCATTGCTGATTTCCAGCTTATTTACAACTAACTTGCGTACAGTGTATGACACAGCATACCAATTAAACACAGACCCAACCAAAATCTAAGTGAGTAGTGTTTTACCAATTCGTGTCGATAGAGGCACGCTCGTGTACAGATACTCAGTTTTATAAAAACAGACTTTCGTCGTAAGGTTATTGTGGGTAGTTTTATTACATTTCCTGTAATACAGCTCACAATTTTCCTAAGGTTTCCTTTAGTGTTGTTAAAACAATAGTAAACATGAGAGATAAATTAATAATCATCGATATATGCGAATTCTCTGATGTTATCTATAACAGTCAGAAAATGCACCTGCGGTTTATTGATTACATGCATGTAGAAAACTTGTTCTGAGTTAAAGCTGTCAAACAAGGTTTGAAGAAGAATAAAATGCCACTACCAGACGACAGCTAATGTAGAAAATACTTTTCCGGCGTATTTTGGCACGATGCGCTCTCCCCATACATAATGCAAAAGTTTCGAGATGCGCCTGCTGCCTGGTTGTCTATTAAACCTGAAAAGAATAAAATGTCGCAGAAGTTAGCCCTTTTCCTACATGCGACTATTTTGGGTTGAGAAGTGAAGAGAATTATGTTACAAGTTCCATTAGACTGATAACTTTAGCAGACAGCAGAATTACGTTTAAAAAAATATAGCAGTGAATGTACTCAAACTCGGGATATCTTATCTACCGCGCGCGCTACGTAGCATTACGCGACTAGCTGACACGTAGCTGTAACAGCTCAAGAAGTCAAGAACAATTCCTCCAGAACCTCTGCATTCCACGGCGCTGTGGGATAATGCATATGGCCACGTCAGTACCTATGAGAGACAAACAGTTAAACCTTTTCTTTTGCACTGCACGACGTTTTCAACAAACAGATAGCGCCCAGTAGCTCAAGTGGAAAGGAACACTTCCTATTTAAATTTCTGCATCCTACACTGTTGGCAGTTCTGTGTAGGTGGCAGCTACGTGATTTTACTTCGGTGACTACAAAATAGAGTCGAATGTATGCACTGGGTAGCCGAGGCATCTAGTTCATGATGATTCGGTCAACAAAGCAAATGAATTTACTGAACATGCTGCAAATTGATACAGGCAGCCTGTGTGTCAGAATTCTCAGCCAATGTGGCACAACGGCGTTATGATAGAAAAATGAGCCAGTGAGGAGAGGATTTGGTGGTCTGTTGGGCTGATGATAGGTTCATATATCTGTGGTCTGGGTTCGATTCCAACTTCGGTCAGTGATTTTAGATAGGTAGAGACAGATTCCATTCTCTTCTGGCTACACCAAGTGAAGAAGATATAATGGCATTGTGGTCTGAAATTCACTTTAAAAATGATATTCCTTCTCTACTAGGTAGACGTTAGGTTGAGCCACAATAAAGTCTGGAGTGGCGAAATACAGAAAATCTATCACCAGTAACCTTTCTTATACTAGTTATTTATTTCTAGTAACAAAACAAACGCTATGTAGGATCACAGGACACTTATTCCATCTTTTATCTGAGTTTCTGTATGTCGATAAAATTGGTTCTGAACTGGGACTGCAACTCAGACCACCCTTAACGCGGAATTTGTTCCCTTCGTGACAATACAGCTCGGCTACCATTTGTTGTTTGTTCAGAACTGCACATTCCTCAACATCTCCGCATATTGCGTGTGAATGGCTTCGAATAGTGGCCCGGCACTAAAGATTTCATTATGTATTATCAAGATCTACCTTGAGAATACCTTTCTGGTGGTGGATAATAGTTTCGATGTTTAATGTATCCTCATTCGTTGTCAACACTAACGATATTTGACGTCTTTGACTCCCAATGAGACACAGAACTATTTGCGAGATCACTGTAAGTTCAAGATGTTATTCCGAGCTGCTGGTGGAGAAAAATTTTGTAGCTGACGTCCCTTTGTGTGTAGTCAACAACGATATGTGTGGAGCTCTATTCCCAGTCAGCACAGAACTCTTCGCCATATTATTTCTAATTGAAACATGCTCACATGTCGCTGCTGGTGCAACAAACCCATATTTAACGTTCGTTTTCTCTAGAATATAACAGCGATGGGTGCCGGGTTGGAGTCCTGGGAAGCAAAAAATTAATGTTTCGTCTCGTCATTTCAGTTAAAACATCTAGCTGCTGCCAAGAAAATGCGATATGTCACAGTTGATTGTGCTTTGATATCTATCTTATTAGGTTCTGGGTTCGAATCCCTGTGCAACACGAAGGTTTACCTCACGGCATTTCAAGTAAGTTACTTGTTAAGAAACAATATTTAACATCTCTCGTAGTTCGTTAACAGGGTCAATAGGTGCTGGGTAGGAATTCGCGCCCGTTAAAAATATTTGCGTTATGTAATTTAAAGTTGGTATTTGCTAATTGATAGTGTCTAAAATCGAGGTATATCACTCTCTGTATGCCTAATCAGGAATGACTGTTAGTTTCCATCAGTCACGAAATATTTTCTTAGTCTGCATGACCTAGGTTTGAATCCATGTGCAGAACGAGACGGTTCGTCGTGTCTTTTGAAGTTCATACATATTCTCAACTAGCTGCTCGTGAATAACTTAAATTTTTAATGACATTTTGTGTTTAATAATAAGTACGGTATGTTACTTTGAAGAGGAAATCATGAATACGACGAACTTACTACATGCATTACCTGTCTGACGTAATAGTTAGAGTGGTAACATTTCAGGTATGTCATTTATTGTAATAAATGTGAGCTTACAATCCTTAAGGACAGTCTTATCTGTGATAAGGTGTTCCCTGATATCTGTAGTATCGTAGTATTACTTTACATCTTGAGTTATTGCGATACAGAGCAGTGTTTTCTAGTGGTGACTTGTTGGAATCATTTTCAATAGTCAAACGCCAGTACCAAGGAGCGATTAGAGGACCTGCTAGACAGCTGCGTTATGTGGGTTGCATGCGAATCCGGCGAAATGCAATTCAGGTCGTTCGGATACTTTTGAGCACAACTGTACATGTATGAAAATGAAAAGAATAACAGGTCAATTAAAGAAAATGTGTACTCCTTAAATATGACTGACTGTACATGTTGCTTTATATTGTTCATAGGTGTGATGTCGAGGACTAAATTAGAGACAAGCAGAGAATACACACACAATAATAAACACAGAGAATGTGTAATGTCTTGCTTAAAATACGATGAATATTGTAGATCGTCATAAGTGTGATGTCAAGGAATAAATTAGTGACAATCAGAGAATACACACAGAATAATAAACAGAGTGGAAGACTAATGTCTTCCTTAAAATACGATAAATATACACTGTGTATAGTGCAAACAGTTACACGCAAATTACCCACGTAAACTACTTGCAGCTATGGTCTATGCATCAAACTTTATTGTACTGTATTCTATTTTTGGTTATTGCCTTAGGTATGATAAATAAGAAGTTCCATTGCCTCTGTGGGCGAGGTCACAAATGCATGTTTGTGCAGTGGCACTTTACTGTGGGTAAGCTGCTTCGAATCCTGATAGTGGAAAAATTTTTCACTGCAAGTATTTGGCTGGGAAGGGGACGAGAGGTGTTGACGTAACGTTCCTGATCACCAGACGTTGTTCCAATGTCCTGGCTTAAATACTAAAGCTCTCCACTGTGCCTAATGAAGAGATGGCATGTGACATTGTTGATAATGATCTGACATTAAGCTTGGCGGCCTCCTTGGTGCTATGTGCAAGGAGTAGGTTATATGCCAGCTCTGGGTTTTACCCTCTCCTTTCTATCATCATCATACAACAAAAACATTACACTAAACTACAAACATGCACACACACACACAATACATACGTGTAGTATTGTTAATACTCTAATGGGTCATGTTGTAAATAAATAAAGAAAAAAATAGCAAGTTATGTCTGATCATTAATTTTTGTGTAAATGATTTCTTCCTTTTTCGTTTTTCTGTAACTGTGTTTTTATCTCCAGTGCAAACGTCATATTCTGTTATGTAATGGTCATATGTACCCATGTGGTTGTAAATGCACAGATAGTATTTCATGTTCCAACCTCATCTGTCTTTAGCTGATCAGTTCTCATAGTTTCCTTTCTTTCATGAATTGTACTATGATTTATGTTGTATGCATATGTGGACCTTGCACGAATTTTTATTTCATGCAAACTTATTACTGAGGAAGCGGCCTATGATATCCGGGATGAGCGGTTAGCTGACAATAATAAAACATGCACTATTATGTAAGTTAAAATATGAATGTTTCCTTGTTTGCCAAGATGAATCAAATTTCAGTTTTACTGATTTTCACTTTTGATGTTGTTTGCCATTAATTAACAATTCTCTACATTAAATTCTAAATCTATTTAACCATCGTCTGTGGAATAGTCAGCTATAGTATGAACAGGGTGATGGTTCCCACTAGTACGTATGTGTTAAGGTTTCATTATTTGTGTTTTTATGTTTTATATGTAGGCAGGATGTACCTTTCCGTCCCATCAGTATTTTTCAGCTCGTCATAAGGCGAATGGTTCCGCTAACTGTGGGACTACCGACCAGAAAGAATTTGTTTGTTGAGGACACATTAGATTTCTTGATTAGAAGCAAGGAGTGACGAACAGCATCAAGACACAAAGACTCACCTCTGTTCATTCCAGATATACGCTATTATGCAATTAGCCCCATTTTTATTTCCACATCAATTACATTTCCCATTAAATTCAGTCTAAATCTGGGAGAGTGCAGAAACACACGTTTATTTTCAGTTTCAATACGAGAACAGTGACTGCGTAGGTAATTCCTTCCTTTTCCTCCATATAGACATTTGTAGACATTCCATTGCATGTACTGGGTATAGACTAACGCGATTTCTGCACGCTGTACCAGCCACAGAGCAGCAGGGGCCGTGCAACGGAAGAACTGTTCCAACCCCCGCCATGGGCTCAAAGCGTCAGTTTTTGACAAAAAAAAACATTTAGGGAAAAATTTGGACAGTGTTGTCTACGGTACACTCTTTGAAATTTTGAAGGCACCAGAGATTAAATACAGGGAGCGAAATGTTATTTGCAACTTCTACAGGAAACAGGCAGTAGTTACAAGAATAAAATGAAGTGAAAGGGAAGCAGTGGTTGAGGAGCGAGTGAGACATGGCTGTAGCCTATCCCGAATGTTGTTCAATCTGAACTGAAATTTGGAAATAGAATTACAGTTCAGGAAGAATAAATAAAGACTTGGAGGTGTGCCAATGAAACAGTGAAACAGTGATTCTGTTCGATTCGGCAAGGGACTTGAGAAAGTAGATAAACGGAACTGGTAGTGTTGCAAAAGAAGTAGTAAGAGGAATATCAGAAAGATTAAGGCAAGGTTAGTGGAAATTAGTACTGTTAAGTCAGAAGACGCTGAAAGAATTAGATTAGGAAATGAAACACTGATTGCAGTGTATGAGCTTTGATAGTTAGGCAACAAAATAAGTGACGATGGTCAAAATAGAAACGATATAAAATGCGTGCTGGAAATAGCAAGAATATCATTTCTGAAAAGGTGAAATTTGTTGTCATCTAATATCAATTAAAATGTTAGGACGGTTTTTCTGAAGAACTGGTTCTTCTGGAGCACGAGTTTGCAAGGAAGCGAAACGTGATAGATAAGCATTTCACACAAAAAGAGTATAGAAGTTTTGCTGTGTGTTTCTACAGTAGAAAGCTGAAATTTAGATGGAAAAATCGGATAACGAATGAGGCGGTACTGAATAGAACTGGGGAGAAAAGAGCTTTATGACAGAAACTGACTAAAAAATTCAGGCATCAATTGGTGGCATACATCCAGAGTCATCAAGGGAAACGTCGGAGGAGTACACATTATAGAGGTAGAGCAAACTTTGACTGCAGCAAGCAGGTTCAAATGAATGTGAACCGTGACTGTTATGCAGAGATGAAGAAGTTAGCACAGGGTAGACTAGCTTGACTACCAAAACAGTAACAAAACTGATAAATGAAATGGGCAGCTAACCAATATATTTACTCACCATTTCCCTTTTCATGAGTAGCACTCTTAATAATGTTGCTTTGACTGTTTTTAGCAATCAGTTTGCATACTATGTTTTATTTTTCCTCCGTTCTTTTCCAAACACGGACCAGAAGATACAAAATACCGAATTTGGTTCGGAGGCTTACTTTTTGCAGTATCAAAAGTTTGGGTTGCGGCAAAGATACCGACGCTAATGCGGAGCCTAAGGACGCAGTGGTAGGTTTACGCGGAAGCAGCGGGTGGCTTATAAGGTGTTACACACGTCTCGATGTATTTCTATTTTTTCAGATTCTGGTAAGAACTATAGGGCTGATATGGAATCACCACATTCTTCCCACGCATAACTTGCTATACTTTCTGCAGAGATGAGTTCACCCGAAAATTTATATATTATCACTCCTGCATGAGAAATGAATGAGGTCTTACTTCTGCCTTAGCCAGAGCCGCATCTGTTTTCTTGAAATATCTCGTTTTGTTTTGTGTTGCTGCCATTTATTTGAAATTCATACTTTATTATTCAATAGGGAACATTCACACATCAGTTATGGAGCTTTAATCACTTCACGCCCATTAGCAATCATCATACACCGTTGGATTTCTGCGCACAATTTCCTATTAATTGCAAATGCAGAGCACAGTAATGATGGAGTCGATTTTACGTCTCCATCGGTTTTCGTTTTCTGCAGGCCACACACTTGGTCGCACCCCAGAAAACGATTGTTACTGCTGCATTACTGACAGCGCTAGGGGCTACAGGGGTGGGAGAGGGGAGGGGGTTACATTTAATTTTTTCACAAGCGATTATTGTTTCCAGAATGAGATTTTCACTCTGCAGCGGAGTGTGCGCTGATATGAAACTTTCTGGCAGATTAAAACTGTGTGCCCGACCGAGACTCGAACTCGGGACCTTTGCCTTTCGCGGGCAAGTGCTCTACCATGTGAGCTACCGAAGCGCGACTCACGCCCGGTACTCACAGCTTATTGTTGTCTGAGAAACATAAACCAATAAGAAATGGAAAACTACAAATTTTCCATACGTTAGTGTTTTATACAATATCGGTTTTAAACGGTACTCTACATGTATGGGATTCATAAAAAAGAGATAACAGAAATCCAGATTTAGCGTTACGATCTCAACAGATAAACTACCAAAAGTTCTTGCTCTATCTAATCAAAATTGACGTCATATTCATTGTAGTGAAAATGGTTATGATGTCCATTTGACAGCTCTTTGGTACAAAATAAACTGTAAACTACTTCACAGGCATTACTACTAAATTACCTTTAGTTTATAACTAAATCCAATAGTTACAATAATTCAGCACCAACATATACATTCGTCTTGTTTGGATTAGCACCGACACAGTATGTACAGGGTGTTTCAAAAATGACCGGTATATTTGAAACGGCAATAAAAACTAAACGAGCAGCGATAGAAATACACCGTTTGTTGCAATATGCTTGGGGCAACAGTACATTTTCAGGCAGACAAACTTTCGAAATTACAGTAGTTACAATTTTCAACAACAGATGGCGCTGCGGTCTGGGAAACTCTATAGTACGATATTTTCCACATATCCACCACGCGTAGCAATAATATGGCGTAGTCTCTGAATGAAATTACCCGAAACCTTTGACAACGTGTCTGGCGGAATGGCTTCACATGCAGATGAGATGTACTGCTTCAGCTGTTCAATTGTTTCTGGATTCTGGCGGTACGCCTGGTCTTTCAAGTGTCCCCACAGAAAGAAGTCACAGGGGTTCATGTCTGGCGAATAGGGAGGCCAATCCACGCCGCCTCCTGTATGTTTCGGATAGCCCAAAGCAATCACACGATCATCGAAATATTCATTCAGGAAATTAAAGACGTCGGCCGTGCGATGTGGCCGGGCACCATCTTGCATAAACCACGAGGTGTTTGCAGTGTCGTCTAAGGCAGTTTGTACCGCCACCAAATTCCAGATAGCGTGATGCAGTAATCGTTTCGGATCTGAAAAATGGGCCAATGATTCCTTTGGAAGAAATGGCGGCCCAGACCAGTACTTTTTGAGGATGCAGGGACGATGGGACTGCAACATGGGGCTTTTCGGTTCCCCATATGCGCCAGTTCTGTTTATTGACGAAGCCATCCAGGTAAAAATAAGCTTCGTCAGTAAACCAAATGCTGCCCACATGCATATCACCGTCATCAATCCTGTGCACTATATCGTTAGCGAATGTCTCTCGTGCAGCAATGGTAGCGGCGCTGAGGGGTTGCCGCGTTTGAATTTTGTATGGATAGAGGTGTAAACTCTGGCGCATGAGACGATACGTGGACGTTGGCGTCATTTGGACCGCAGCTGCAACACGGCGAACGGAAACCCGAGGCCGCTGTCGGATCACCTGCTGCACTAGCTGCGCGTTGCCCTCTGTGGTTGCCGTACGCGGTCGCCCTACCTTTCCAGCACGTTCGTCCGTCACGTTGCCAGTCCGTTGAAATTTTTCAAACAGATCCTTTATTGTATCGCTTTTCGGTCCTTTGGTTACATTAAACCTCCGTTGAAAACTTCGTCTTGTTGCAACAACACTGTGTTCTAGGCGGTGGAATTCCAACACCAGAAAAATCCTCTGTTCTAAGGAATAAACCATGTTGTCTACAGCACACTTGCACGTTGTGAACAGCACACGCTTACAGCAGAAAGACGACGTACAGAATGGTGCACCCACAGACTGCGTTGTCTTCTGTATCTTTCACATCACTTGCAGCGCCATCTGTTGTTGAAAATTGTAACTACTGTAATTTCGAAAGTTTGTCCGCCTGAAAATGTACTGTTGTCCCAAGCATATTGCAACAAACGGTGTATTTCTATCGCTGCTCGTTTAGTTTTTATTGCCGTTTCAAATATACCGGTCATTTTTGAAACACCCTGTATAAGAACACGGGAGAATACTGTAGCGAGTCCCAGTCGAGCAGCCGACCCGAGCGGAACGCTGCTCTCTGCACCTGGCGTAGCTGCCCGTCTGATAGCTCCTCGGAGTGGTCACAAATAAGCTGCAACTGGCGTAGCTGCCGGTGACGCTCTACTGAGCGGCACGAAATAGCGCAAGCCGCTTAACGCTTCCGAGCGCTAAGTGGCAAGAGTTTCGGCTCAACTTCCTGCAACCTCGGTTGCAAATCTCCGCAGCGGGACTCTCCCGTTCTTTGGTAGGGTAATCTCAGTGTCAGGGGCCCGTTCACGTCGCATAACCCCGCGCACTGTAGGCCGCTCTCTTCTATCCGCGCTCTCTTGCGCTGCGCCTTGCACACTGCGCAGATAGGCCGTAGGGACCCCCCTCTTCTGTAGGGACACGATACACAGCATTTTCGCCGAAAAAGCGAATATTATCGTTTCGTAAAAAGAGCAAAATTGTCGCACATCCTTCCCTATCCAAATAAAAACTCCCGAAACAGCAAAGATGTCCGATCTTTCCTGTGCTTCCCCACCACTTACCCGCAGCAAAGCTGCAGCCCAAGAGGCGGAAATGCTGGCTACTCCCGCCATCATTTCCGTCCCACTGTCCACCTTCCGAGAGCAGGTTGCCTTGAAGGACAAACAGATTGCGGAACAGCAGGAAGCTGATCGCAGAGCTGATGGGCAGTGAACACACACAGACAGCAACACCCACACCACACACACAAGCGCCTGCTGAAAACACTAAGAGCGTGCACTCTCTTTCACCTCTGGCGGCCCAGGCACCGACGGAACCGGAGCCAGAGCCGACGGAGGACACAACCAACAACGGAGAAGACGGGCCGTGGCAGCAGGTCGGCCCAAGACGCAGACAGCCGCCAAATACACAAACAAGTGAGCCCACAAACCCCCTAGCAACGGCCGAGTGCTGTTGCCAACCCCAACCACACCGCAAATCAACAACAAAGGCAACCCAGGGACCAACATAAAGAACCTTGCGACTGCAGCATTCGCAAACATACCAGCAGCTACGCAGAACCCAAACAATACCGCGACTGGCTTCCCACCAGTCATCATACGCAACTACGGAGACCTCAGTCTCCTAAACAAGGAATTTAACAAAAAACACAACCCCACAACATACTACTCTAAGCTCGCTGGGGAACACGCCGCACTGTACGTGGCGAACAAGTCAGATTACTCGAATCTACTGGACTTTCTTAAAGAAAGGAAGGTAGAGCACTTCACGTACAGGACAGTCCTTGAAAAGACACAGCAGTACGTGATAAAGGGGATAGACCCAGGAACCCCGACCGACACAGTACACGAAGAATTCTCTGCTCTCGGGTGGGAGTGCATTCGGGTAAACCGAATGTCAGAGTTCGGCACAGCGAGACCGTCTCATAACTACATGGCGGAATCGGCCGACACGGCCAAGTCCCGCGACCTGTTGAAGTTAAAGCTATTTCTTCACATGGTCGTCAATGTAGAGATCAACACGCCGCGCACCCCCCAACAATGCCATAACTGCCAGCGCTTTGCGCACGCGGGTTCAGATGCGGTCTACCACCCCGCTGCCGCATTTGCGCTGGCGGCCACACGACCCAACGCCGCAAACTCCCCCATACAGCACCTCGCAAGTGCGCCAACTGTGGTGCTGCCCATCCGGCAAACTACAGAGGGTGCATTGCTTACAAAGCAGCTCTGAGGCGCAAAATAGCCAAACACGCTAAACCTACCGCCATCACAGTTCCGAAACCGCCCCCGCGCCCAGTAAGAAGTGGAGTATCCTTCGCTGGAGTGGTCGCTGGCAGCCCCAGCAGCGCGGGACGGTCAGAGGAGCCCCACAGCTCAGGACACGCTCAACAAACACCCCCAGCAACAGACATACTACAGACAAACACAACACCTGACACCACACCCGCACCGGGCACACCACACAAGACCAGCAACAGCACCACCCTACCCCCTGAGATCGCGGACTGCAGCTTACCACAGGCTACAGAAAACGCACCTACACAGGGACAACCACAGCGCCAGAGGAGGAGGAGAAGGAGAAACAGCCGCAGCACGAGGAACACGACCACACCACAACAAGTACACAGACAACAGGACACCAACACCCACGAACACAACCCGGACACCAACTCAACAACCCACATAACACATCCACTCACCACAGAGAATACACCGGCGCCCACAACTGCCACACGAACAGCCGACACTCAGGCCAGCCCTCACCAGACGCCAACACAGGAACAAGCGGCCGCTAACACGACCAATAACTCGCAGGCCGGCATGACCAAAATTACAACAAAATTCCAGAGAATAATGGAAACATTATTCCCCGGACGCACGACCACCGAAATAGTCACGAAGATTATGGGGTGTGTCTCACAACTCTTCATGCAGTTCATGTCGAGCACGATCAACTGGACTAGCTTCCAAGCCACTATCACACCACTTTTTACACTACTACATGGATAATACACCACACCAGCCCCGAAATTCAGACTTAAACACAAACTCACAGATCCTGTTTTGAAATGCCAACGGGATCGCAAGCAAAAAAGCCGAAATGGCCGCGTTCATGGAGCGAAAGTGTATCCGAATCGCTCTTGTGAACGAAACACTGCTTACGCCTCGCAAACAACTAAACTTAGACTATAGGCCACGGCCGTCAGGGTCAAGTTCAACGGAGCCAACACCACACTGGTATCGATATACAATCCTCCTAAAAACATAGTAACACGCGTTATCAACACAGTACTCAACATAGCACCGCGGGTAATCGCCGCTGGAGACCTAAACGCAAAATACCCTGATTGGAACTCACGAATACGAACCTCCAACGGCAAGAAACTGTACGAACACGCACTAGGCCGAAACTACATTACACTTGGGCCGGACGTTCCCACGTTCGTGCCTACACAGGCTCGACATAGGCCAGACGTGTTAGACATAGCCCTCATAAAGGGGATCACATGCACACTCAACCTTACGGCTGAAAACGATCTGGAGACGCAGACCACATGCCTGTATTACTGCACATGGAAGAGACACTGCAGGACATCGAACCACGCAGGATGCATAACTACAATCGCGCGAATTGGACACTGTTCAAGGAAACGCTCGATAGTCGCATTCCTGACACCCACAAAATTAACAAGGCAAATCGATGAGGCTGTGGAGGCTCTCACAACTGCCATCCAAGACGCAATGACTGACGCCATTCCATTTACAACACCAAGACAACACTCGATGGCCCTGCCCCAGGAAATCCTGGGCCTTATCTCAATGAGGAACCGCCTCAGGAGATACTGGCAGCATACTTTCTATAAACTGCACGTCAACAGACTCCAGGGCATATTATGGGATAAAATACAAACATTCAGAAACGAGCAATGGGGACAGAAACTCGCTGGGCTGGATACCACACGTCCTGGCGTGTTGCAGCTGGCCAGACACTTCACCAGGGAGAAACATTACAATCCCACGTTACAAGGACCAGACGGCCCAGCCTACTCCGCGATGGAGAAGGCAGAGCTTATGGCCACAACACTTGCAGCGTATTTCATGCCGAATCTAGTTCCTTCAGACCCAGCATTCACACTTGAAACGGACCAGGAGGTTACACGACTTGTAGCCCAGCCCTCGCGCAACGAAATAAGACGTACTAGCACAAATGAAATCACATGGGCTATCAAGCACACCAACGCTAGAAAAGCCCCTGGGCCTGATGGCATTCAAAACCGTGTCCTCCAGGAGTTCACGGATAAAGCCGTAGAATACCTCACACACTTAACGAATGCCATCCTGACACACCAACACTTCCCTGACTTTTGGAAAGCGGCCAAGGTCCTGATGTTCAGGAAGCCAGGGAAAGACCACTCCCTCCCACAAAATTACCGACCCACCAGTCTGCTGTGTTCGCTCAGCAAGATT